>NW_005281810.1:0-455 GCF_000412655.1 Myotis brandtii
CCAGCAGTTGCACTCCTGGGCATTTATCCCAGAGAAAGGAAAACTTACCTTCACACAAAAACCTGTATATGAATGTTTAGAACAGCTTTATTCATAATAACCCCAAACTGGAAATGTCACATTGTCCTTCAATGAATGAATGGTTAAAGCATTCATACCATTGAACACGACTCAACAATAAAAATGAATGAACTATGGATGCACACACCAACCTGGATGAATGTCCAGATACTTACGTTGAATGTATGATTTCATTTGTATAGTATTCTTAAAATGACAATATTACAGAAATTGTGAATACATTAAAGCTTTTCAGGTTTTTTTTTTAAAAAATATTTTCAATATAGTTTTTATTTAATATTATTCTGTATTAGTTAGACAATTATATAATTTCCGAATTGTTCCCCCATTATTTCCAGTACCCACTTTAGCACCATACATAGTTGTCACAATAT
>NW_005281811.1:0-455 GCF_000412655.1 Myotis brandtii
GGCCAGAAATAAACACCAACTAATGCAGAATCGTTAGAAAGGACTGACTAGTCATTTAAAATAAGCATAATCAATATCTATCAAGAAATAAGTGAAAACACTTGTCATATTACTCAGATAAGAGGTGGTATAAAAGTGATAAACTAGACATTAAAATGAATGGCATAACTTAATAACTGAAATAATGAGCTGTGATGTTATGATTTATAATAAGAAATACATTCTTTGTTCTTTGTCCCGTTCCTGGTTCAGAGCTGCTAAAACCTTTGGAATTTCCTAAGTGATTAAAAGAGAAACTGTCTTTGTTGTTAATGAGGTGACTTTTGGAAAGCTCCTAGGTGACCTAAGGATGGGCTGGTTGCCAGGAGCCAATCATGAGATACACACCCAGGGGCTCTAAACAGGGGAAGTGTAGTATAAAGAATGATTAGGCTGTGATAAAAGTAACGATAGGA
>NW_005281812.1:0-455 GCF_000412655.1 Myotis brandtii
TTCAGTGCCTGGGATGACGCTCAGCTGAGAGCCACACAGGCCAGGACCTGTTTTTATTTTTTAATTTTTATTTTTAATTAGAGAAAAACCAAGAATCATTATTTTACGAAAACTCAAAGGCAAAATATCCTTTCTCTTATAGCCTAGTAAGTATGGCACGACCTGTTCTAGGTAAATACTGGCTAGACACCAAGTAAAATTTCCCTCCTTGGAAACCGCATCTCTCAGTGGAAAGAGTCTTAGCGTCAGACAGGTCTGGTTTCAACTGCATTCCGCCTCTGATGATCTGTGAGCCCTTGGACGAGCATTTTTCCTCCCAAGCTTCACTCCGTGATCTGTGAAATGGGGATGCACGCTTCCATCTCCCTTTCACAGAGCGGTCAGAGGATTACAGGATATAATAGGTATGAGAATCTAGCATTTATTTTCCCCAAACCCTTGAGGCCTCCTGGAAG
>NW_005281813.1:0-455 GCF_000412655.1 Myotis brandtii
GGGGGTCCCTTAAAGGGAAGAAACGTGCCCTCCCCTTCCTCTGCCCTGTTTCTCTGGCTGGAACGCGGATGTGCTGGCAGCCACGTTGGCCCAAGCAGATGTGAGCACAGCACGCAGTTACAGGAGAGAAGAAAGGAGGCGCTCACACCAATTCCACGGGCCACCTTCCTAGGTAACTGAGCCGCTTGTGCACAGGTGGTTACACAAGAGAAAAACGCTTTCCAATGCGTGTAAGTCACTGTTATTTTGGGTTTGCCTGCAGACAGCCTCATTCATAATCTCTACAAAGTGCTGAATACACGGGGACTGAACTAAATGATTGAATGGTGGATTCAGGTGTGCACAGAAAATAAGAAAACCGAGGGACTCTTGCTTCACGTGTCCAGAGCGAAGTTGTAAGCAAGCAGACCTTGCAGGACCCATCCCGAGACGCCTCTCCCAACCAGAGCTCTCGC
>NW_005281814.1:0-455 GCF_000412655.1 Myotis brandtii
ATTCCTGGGAGGGAACCCAACTTCTCCTCACTGACAGGAGGCCCAGACAGACAGTCTCCGAAGCCAAGCAGTGTTCACCTCTGCTGCTTACCTGGTCATTGCTCAATATTTGCCCAAAGAATAAATCTGTGAGTGAGCAGATCTTAGCTCATCTTGCAGCCAACCATGTGGTCTTGGGCAACCATTTGTTCTCTCTGCGATCCATTTCCTCGTCTGTAAAATGGACGGTGCTTCCCTTCTCTGGGATGGCTGGGGAGATTACGTGAGCCTCATGCAGGGCTTGCATCCAGGAGGTTACCAGAAATGTCCATTCTCCTCCCACCCCTTCCTTCCTCAGGCACGGTCCACCCATTTACAAACAGGGCCCCTTACACTGGTGCTCTGCCGGGGGCCTTTTGATTCTGATCTTTCCATGTGTGTAAGGAAGACCCCGGGTCCGGCCAGGCCGGCCACTG
>NW_005281815.1:0-455 GCF_000412655.1 Myotis brandtii
AATGTCTCAAAATGGAAAAGAAATGTCTCTGGCCTGTGCCAGACTGAGAAATGTGGTGTCCACCTGGGCTGTGTCACAGTGGCTCTGCCTGGAGCCTCCCTCATCCCATTGTGATCTTCGGCCATTGCCCTGTGAAAACTGTTCCCACAACTTACTAGGAGGTTGTTTTTCAAAGATGGTATTTTCTGTATTACATTTGTTATCTGTATGAAGCTCCAAAGAGGAATTCCTCGGTCTTTGCTCCTCCTGAGAAACTACTTTGTGCTTTTATCTAGTGGCCCTGATTATAAATCATGTAACTTATAGCATTTCCTTCTGCATTGGCTGCTGGAGAGCATAGAGTCAAATTTTCACTCAGCTCCAACAAATGCATAAGCTTTTCATGGATGCATTTGAATTCTAAGCTTATTCCTGGCCTTGTTGAGCTTTCTTTACTACTCCTATGCCTTTTTTTT
>NW_005281816.1:0-455 GCF_000412655.1 Myotis brandtii
GTCCATCTGGCAGAGAGTTGGACTTCTGTCCCTTGAAACAGTCACGCCTGATTTTGTGTTCTTTAGCGTCCTCCCCTCCCCCATTTCCCATTTTACTGCGCTATGTTACTCTCCCTGATTCATTTCTTGCTAACCATGTCTTCCTCTTGGGCCTGTCTCTTCTCCCTTCTCTCTGTCTGTCTTCTAGCTTGTTAGCTCCCAGAGGGCAGGATCTGGGTTCATATTCACATTCTCAGATCCCCAGCACAGTGTGTGGCTGTGATGTTTGCTGCAGGAATGAATGAAGAAACAACCGAAAGAACAAATGAAAAGTAAAGGAAGGAGGGCATGGAAATATGGTCCTGAAAATGGGAAATAACAATCGTTGCTAGTGGGGCTGGGTGGAGGTGGAAGAGGGTATATGAGGGGTAAATGGTGATGGGGGGAAAATTTAAAAATAAGGTAAAGGGAAAAAA
>NW_005281817.1:0-455 GCF_000412655.1 Myotis brandtii
GAACCTGCATCCTTGGAGTTTCAGGACAACACTCTAACTTGAGCTACCCGGCGGCCACGGAATGACACATGCACTGTAGGGCAGGTCTCAGGTTTATCTGGGAAGTTGGGTGCGGTGGAGCAAAAGCCACCATTGTAGATGCAAATCCTGATGTGTGAAGGGGAGAGGCGGAGGAAGAAAAGAGAAAGGCGGGTGGGCTTGCCTTCTTCTTGTCCCAAGGCCACTTCTGTTCCTACTTGGTTGTCCTCTGACTTAGATTCTCTGTGCTCCAGGGAGGAACACACTCTAGGAGGCGCCTGGGCCTGAGCCTTCCCTGCTTGCCAGTCTCCTCGCTATTTTCCAGCTCTCCCTCCCTTCCAGGTGTGGGAGGTCTGGTCAGTCAGGGTGAGTCCTGAACAGCTCCACCCCCAGGGGTGCTCTTCCTCCCCTTCCTTCTCTCCTTCCTTCCTTCCTTC
>NW_005281818.1:0-455 GCF_000412655.1 Myotis brandtii
GTTACTCTAAGACCTAGCTAGCTTCTGTGGTTATAAAATTGTCACTGATTTCAAAACCAAAGTGAAAAGAATACAACAGTCAACTTCAGGGTTAACTTTAAATATAAAAACTTACGCCTTCCCAGTACATCCCAACTCTGTGGGCAAAAGAGAGGTTGGCTCCCTGTCCAGGTCACGCAAGTCACAGATCCCGGCAAGGTGGCTGCAAAGCCCGTGTGTGGCAGCCCTGACATCAACCCTGCACCAGAGCTCCCGCTGATAAATTCATTGACGAAGAGAAACCCACTCTTCCCAAAACATTGGCTACGTGCCACTTCTCATTCCAGGACACCTAGTTGTATTGACCCAGTAACGGCATCATATAATGACAAATATGTTTTTAAAAACATTTTTAATTAACTTCAGAGAGGAATGGAGAAGAGAGAGATAGATCAATGATGAGAGAGAATCATTGA
>NW_005281819.1:0-455 GCF_000412655.1 Myotis brandtii
ATCTTGCCTTTAAAAACACTTCAATTTGGTGAAGAAATGAAAGCCTGTATCTGTGTTTCAGTTAAAGGACAATGCCTTCTATTTTGGACTGGAGCCCAACTAGAGCTTGACGAGAAATTCTAGGATCACACTAGTACCAATTATGCCAGGTGATGACAGTGTTTGGAACTTTTCAATGTGAGTTCAGAGCCATCCATGGACTCTTTGCCAGGAACAGGTCCTCTTTTGAATAAAAGACTTACAGTTCCTGGATTCTTACTAGGGTTCCTGAATTGTTTGTTTTTGCTTCTAATTTTGATAATAGGACTCATCAATTAGGAAGTTCAAAGCATCCTTGTGCTTTGGGTTATATGTGTTCAGTCTCCACCGATTCTTAGGTTTAACTATATCTCTGCGGTGCCTTGTTTTCCCATCAGAATTGATGCAGTATATAAAGAAACAAAAGCATACTGACT
>NW_005281820.1:0-455 GCF_000412655.1 Myotis brandtii
CATCTAGGTTTTCCTGTAATGTTACCTTATCTTACGGTAAAGCTACCAGGATTGTGAGCCAAAAAGCTCATGGGCCTGGGCGGCCGGGTGGAGGGGACCGCTCCTGACTCCGTTTCCCGTGAGCGCCTGAGAGACTGGCCCCCTTCGGTCCGTGTGCAGAGGTCTCTGCAATTGCTGCTTCTGGGATTGACGTGACCCTGTAGCTCCCACGAAGCTGGCGAGACTGATTGGTATAAAGAGAGAAGTTGAAGTGATAGATCCCTATACGTAAACGTCAGAGAACAGGTCTCCGCTATAAAAGTAGCCACAGTGCCCTGCTGAGCCTCAGGTTTGGGTGGCATCATAGTTAGAAAGAGCCAGAGAGGTCCCCTGGCTGCTGCTCCCCAAACTCCTCCCAGCTGGTAGCAGGGGCGTCACCTTGTCTTTCTCCCCAGCCTCAGAATGGGACAGGGCCT
>NW_005281821.1:0-455 GCF_000412655.1 Myotis brandtii
ATTTGCATATTAGCCTTTTATTATATAGGATAAGAAGAGAACAATGGAGATCAGATATTGTTTTGCATAGTCAGCTGGGGACACTGTGCCCATTGGGGTGCTATTTTCTGTTGCCGGTTGATGCGGGGTCTTGCGGTGTCACAAGAAAAAGCATTTTTGGGGACCCACAGTGGAACATGAGGTCTGGTGGTAATATTTATTTGTGATGCAAAATCAAAAGAATGCCCCTCTGATGTCCCTTCTCTGTCTGTGCAGTCATGGAAAATTGGGGCCAGAAATAGAGTCAAAGTCCAGACACCCTGTGCCATATTAAACTTAGTCCCAGGCGGCTGCTACGTGGTCTCAGTTCCCATCCAGGTAGCTTAGCGCTGTTCCCAGCTGTAATACATTGCTGTGCTGCAGTATCCAGGCCTGCCAGAAGCCTGCATTTGGAGTTCCCAGGGCCAGTGGCCATG
>NW_005281822.1:0-455 GCF_000412655.1 Myotis brandtii
TTCTCTCTTCTCTCCTTCCCTGAACATGTTCCTGGCTGCAAATACCTTCCACAACTTAACTCAAGTTTACATCTCCAGCCCTGTCTTCTCTCTTGATTTCAAGTTGTATATGTCTGGATTCCCACTTAATATCTCCACTTAGAAATCTAATTGACATCTTCTGTCAAAAATGGCGAGAGCCTAACTTTTTACCACCTCCATTAAAATGTACTCCTTGCCACCTTGACCTTCTCAGTTAATGACAACTCCATCCTTCCATGTATTCAGTCACAAAATCTCTGGGATCCCCCTTGAAATTTCTTTTTCTCACACCCCCTGCCTAATCCATGAGCAAATCTTGCAGATTCTACTTTCAAATATATCCACAGTCCAACCTCAATTTACCACCTACCTGCTACTCTCATCTAAGTCAGCACGACTTCCTACCTCAAATGTTAGCAATAGCCTCTTCCTTA
>NW_005281823.1:0-455 GCF_000412655.1 Myotis brandtii
TTTTAAAAAATAGGTTAGCAGGGCATAGGCACAGGCCGTGAGGTATTTATAGAGCGTCTGTCATGTATGAGACATAGTACTCAAGGGCCAGAGGTGACATATAAAAAGGAGGAAGACCCAGCCTCAGCCTTCAGCTAGCTACTGTCTAGTTATAATGATAACTAACATAGTGTACTTGCCCTTGATGCTATGGTGTGGCAAGAAAGCGTGGGCTTAGAAGTCAGACTTGGGTGAGGAGCTATAAGAAGCTTATGGATTCATGCGTGGTCACAGCACTTGGCACTTAGTGAGCTAAGGGTAGACTGACGTAGAGAAACAAGCATAGGCTCAGGATAAGACGGGCCTGAGTTCCGACCCAGCCCTGCCTCTTTCTCAAGTGATTGAGCAAATCACTGTAGCTGTCTCGCCTGTATTTCCTCCTTGGTTTAATGGAAGGAGCACGATGGTATTTGCCT
>NW_005281824.1:0-455 GCF_000412655.1 Myotis brandtii
TTTAATTTTTAATTCAGTCACACAAGGTAAGACTTTTCCCTTGGGGTATCCTGTTCTTTCACCAAACTCCTCTGTTTGAGAATTTCTCTAACTGTGGACTGATAGCCGCCACCCCTCCCCCGCCAAAAAATTCACTATCATTCAATAAATGTAGAGTTCTTAGTTTTATCATTCAACACAAAAGCACGGAACGCCTTTATGCTTATAAAATAGATGAAGAAGCACACTACCTAATCCATGCTTTTAAGTCTGAGCTTATCTTCTCTAATTCTTGCCCAACCCCTATAGGTCATTAACCCCACAGATGAGAAAAGTAAGACCCCGAGAGATCCAACTCGCCTAATGTCACACAGAGACAAGACAGGAGGGTCTGGGCTGAGCCACCTGATTGGACATTTTTGAGGGATTACCTTGCATCCTTGGCAACCATAGGAGTCAGCACATCAATCAGGCAT
>NW_005281825.1:0-455 GCF_000412655.1 Myotis brandtii
CCATCCACAACTCACCGAAAACCCTGTGTTATCATCACAATTAGCTAGTTATTAATATAAGGAAGGAAGCAAACGGGAATCAAATAATAAGCTTAATAAACTAAGGAGTTGGATCAAACATTAAGCTGAATAAACAGGGAAGCTGAAGCAGATACCAGGACAGCATTCCAATGAGTTTGCAGGGAAGCTATAGCATATACAGACTCAGCACACACTCCAGGGGACTGCCACGGAGGAGACTTAATCCTCAGAGCTGACAGGAAAATCACCCCGAGGTGCTGCCCTGCCTGCCCAGACTGGATTCCCAGGAAGGAGGAGGGGAAATTCCTCTGCTGGGCACGGGAGCAGTAGAAACCAGGTGATGTAACAGAACTTTTGGACATGCGCAATAAAAGTTGTTAGCACAGGAGGGAGGTGTTTCCTTTTGGACATGCTCAGTGAGAGCCAGGGTGATG
>NW_005281826.1:0-455 GCF_000412655.1 Myotis brandtii
GGGTTCGGTACTGGTCCTGTGCTCGTCTGAGCAGAGACCCCCCAAGCCAGACGCCGGGGCTCCAATCACAGCTCCACCACGTGTGGGTTCTGTGACCTTCCAGAAGGCAGCTTACCTCTCTGCGCCTCCTGGGTTCCCCGCCTGTAAACTGAGGGAGCTGGGAGCTAGATCATCATGCCCACCTCATAGGATCGCTCTGAGAGGCAAATGAGTCAAAGACTTGGGACCGTGCCTGGCCCATGGCAAGAGACGAAATGTGAGTTATCGTCATTGTTGAAGTTATTACCGTTGCCGATGCCGGAACAGAGGGGAATGGTGAGGAGGGAGTCTTTCCTCTACATCCATCTGGCGTCATTTTTCTTCTTCGTGCTTTAAGAAGAGAGATTTGTTTTTGATTTCTAGAGAGAGAGGAAAGGAGAGGGAGAAAGACAAACATTGATGCAAGAGCGAAACAT
>NW_005281827.1:0-455 GCF_000412655.1 Myotis brandtii
CTCTCCCTCTCCCTCTCCCTTCCTCTCTCTGTAGAATCAGTGAAAAACATATCCTCAGGTGAGAATTTTTTAAAAAGCGTCAGGCCTAAAAGAAGCATAATAGAAAAGTAATATATTAATTCCTCCCCATTCTTATCTCTGTGTGTATTTTTTCGGGAATGAGTGTATTTTTGCACAGTCCCAGGCCCCACCAGGAGGAGGGAAGGCGACCTAGAGATGTCTGTGTTCCTGGGAAACAACTCAAAATGAGCAGAACCAACTTCTCCAGACCCTTACTTCCCCGGTGCCAGCTTGGCACCAAAAACTGCATTTCCAAGTTGAGGCTGTTTTGTGGGGAAAGATTTTTGGTACAAAATTATTTTTCGTATTCCACTACCTTACCACTCTCATTACCCTTGAGACTGCAAAACACCATGGCTCCATTTACAGAGGCCAAAACAAATTCTAGGAAAAAA
>NW_005281828.1:0-455 GCF_000412655.1 Myotis brandtii
GGGAAGACACATTCCTTACAGACCAAATGGGTTTTGATAATTAGCATAACTAAGAAAGTAAACATTTCAATGGAGACTCTCTGTAGATACTTTGCAAATAGATGTTGTATCTGACGTTAGGCGTTGGAATCCATAACAGGGGTTTGGGGGATCTCGTTTTTTGTTGACTTGTGACAAGGTACAAAGGTAACTTAAGAATCCTGCTTATTCTAATTATTAGCAAGACATTCTGCCAAATGTATTCTGTGCTGTTGACCACAAAGTCACTGTTTACATTAAGGTTTGGTTTATTCATCTAATGGGGTAAACAAATTTATAAAAGTAACTCAAACAAATGCCATGTGTATTCTTTTGCTCCCATCTTGATTAGCCTTCATGGTAGTGAAGCTCTTATTGCTCAACTTGTGCTGATTAAAAGGAAATTACCTCCAAAAAGAACATTTTTTAAATTTCTC
>NW_005281829.1:0-455 GCF_000412655.1 Myotis brandtii
CCCACTTTTCCCCCTCCTCTCCCGTGCAGGTCTCCCGGACGGACGCTCCAGGCACGGCGCCGAGAGGAGGCGAGGGGGCTGGGGAGGGGGAAGGGGCCACCGGGGCCAGGGGTTTTAACCCCTGACTTTCCGCGGCGCCCAGAGTGCAGGAGGGCGGAACGCACTCAGGCTTCTGGTGTAACTTTCGGGTGAGGAAGGGTGAGAGGGGAAGCCGGCTGCTGCGGAGCCTAGAGGCGCTCAGGTGGGCGAGCTGGGCGGTGCGTGCACGGAGCTCGGGCTCTCCGTGCAATCAGTACACTTGTTGTTCTTAATTATGTTTGCAGTATTGTCCGCTCCACCCCAGAGCCTGTTTTCCCATCTCTCAACTGGGAATCTTAATATATTTAATATCTTCCCACAATTGTTTTGCTCCCACTTACCATTGCCAACTACCCTACACTTTACCAACGAAGTGA
>NW_005281830.1:0-455 GCF_000412655.1 Myotis brandtii
ACCTTAAACTATGCCGCGTCGTATGTTGACAAACATTATAAACGATAACTGTCCCATATATTTGGTTGGCCCCCTTGGGGAGGTTTTGATTGGATTCAGGCAGATTTGATTTCTGTATCTATAAGAGGGAGAACGTAAAAGGAAAGCGAAGCCTTTACTTTGTAAAGGATGAGGGAGCAAAAGAACTTATTTGAGGAAATAGAGGGCAAATATGACGCTGTAAAAGCCCAGTTTTGTTAATGGTACCACTTTGCCCATCAAGGACAAAGGAAACGTTATATAAGCAGGAAAATGGTGCACCCATGAATAAAGAGATGTCAGCATGCCAACACTTCATGAATTATAATAAGATGGAGTGATTTTCTTTCAAAGAGCTCTCCAAGTACTGCCTTTACAAAGATTACAATATTAAAAGCAGAGTGAGCCCTAACCGGTTTGGCTCAGTGGACAGAGCG
>NW_005281831.1:0-455 GCF_000412655.1 Myotis brandtii
GTGGGTGGATGGTCCTCAGTCTCATTAAAAAGCACTATTGGAAGGTTAACTGAATAGGTACTTGGAGTCACCTGTAAGTCAGAATCCCAGACCTGCTACAAGGACTTTACTGTCCCTGAGCGCCACACAACCTGAATCTAGGAAACCTTCCCAGCTTCAGCATCGAGTCAGCATCCTGGGAACCCTCAGTCCTGCATGAAGTTACTTCATACAGATGACCCCTACTGCAGTGCCCTCCCTGCCCTATACCCTAGCCTGCCACCTCCTTCCTCTAAGCTCTGGCATCATCTCAGCTTGTGTGTCTGTTTATCCACTTATCAGAGTCAGAATCCTTCCCGGAGTCAGCTCCAGGAGGCCAGGGACCCCCACAGAGTAGATGATCAATCAAACCTTCCTGAATGAAAGTGACCTAGTGCCCGGGTCGGCAAACTGCGGCTCGCGAGCCACATGCGGCT
>NW_005281832.1:0-455 GCF_000412655.1 Myotis brandtii
TGTAGATAAATGAAGAAATGCCAAGCAATTACTGTTTGTGCCTGTGGAGAGTCAGGTTGTAGGGGTTGGGGGGATTTGCTATGTTTTCTCATTTGGGGATGCATGTTGGGAAGGAAGAAGCGGAGAGAAGTGGTTGGGGCTGCATTTGTGGGAGTTCATGAAACTGGGATGCCACGCGTTGCTTCAGTACCTGGTGAGGAAGTTGCTGGAAGGGTAGGTTTCCTTCCAAATGCACAAGGAGCCTTAGAGATGGGTAGTTTTACAGAATGTCAAGCCACAGACACAGAATTTCACGAGGAAATCTTCAAGATGTTTTGAAAAATAAATTGTTGGAAATAAGCACAGCGGCCTCATGATGAGGCAGCAACCAGATCTCCTCCCAGGGACAATTAACAGAGCCGAGGAGGTCACAGTTAGCATTAGTACCGTAAGCGATTAGAGAAATCACAGGAAGG
>NW_005281833.1:0-455 GCF_000412655.1 Myotis brandtii
AATTTCAAAACTTAATGCAAATATACAGTAATTTGTATAGTATGATATTGGCATAAAGATAGGCACAAAGTCAATGAGATAGAATTGAAAAATCAACCTAAACATCTCTGCTCAATTGATTTTGATAAGGGTCCCAGAACCATTCAATGGGGAAAGAATATTACCTTCAGCAAACAGTGCTGGGACAACTAGGTATCCCAAGCAAAGGAATGAAGTTGAATCCCTACCTCACATCATAAACAAAAATTAGTTCAAAATAGATCAAAGAACTAAATGTAAGACCTAAAACTATAAAAATCTTAGAAGAAAACAACATCCGTGACCTTGGATTTGGCACTGGATTCTTAAACATGACACCAAAAGCACAAGCAACAACAACAAATTGTATTTTATCAAAATTAAAACTTTTGATAAAGAACACTATCAAGAAAGTAAAAAGACCACCCACAGAATAG
>NW_005281834.1:0-455 GCF_000412655.1 Myotis brandtii
CCTCTCTCTCTCTCTCTCTCTCTCTCTCCCCCTCTACTATATATATATATCCATCCTGTACACACACCACACAGTAAAACATTAAGATTAACTTTGAGCCTCAGGTTTTTGTTGTGCCATCAGATAATATCCTTTAAAAGATATTATCTTGTGATTAACATTGAAAATATTTGCTTGAATCATTAACATATGTGTAAGGAGCCAATTCAGTTCCTAAATTATGCAAAAATAGTTTTAACAGAACTTCTGGTTACTGTGCTACTAAAAATGAATTTCATTTTAAAAGATTAAAGTTATATAAGTCTCCTTTGGGAGAAAGAGCAAATTAATATTTTATCAAATGTAGGAATTATATGTAATACAAAGTTTTATAAATGAGATCACTTTTTTTTAAAGCGTGGTATGTATGTATGTGGTATTTTAGATATGTAAAATATCTAAAATTATGAGTGTTT
>NW_005281835.1:0-455 GCF_000412655.1 Myotis brandtii
TGTTGAAAATTAAAAAGTAAAACTATTTTTCTCAGGCTCCTTCATTACCACTTTACCCAGTACTCAAGGTGAGGGTGGGATTGCTTATGCAGGAAATCTCTACTTCAGAAATGCAACGTCACCTAAGTTTCTGACAATGGTTATAGGAAGTGTTGGTGCCTTTTTACACAGCTGTCAGTGCGCTGCATACTGCTACTTATGTAGGTCGGCCAAAGTGAACATCCTGAAAACCAGGGTACACACAAAGAGACAGTTAACTGCTCTGTAGAGGAACAACAACAACAGCAAAAACTAGGGTTGAAAGAGAGCAGAGAAGAACAAAAATGAGGCATAGGAAAGAGAGGAGTGAAAATGTATGTTTCCAGTAGCTGCTGCAAAGAAGTTATCACAGACTTGATGGCAGAAAGCAACAGAAGTTGATTATCTCACAATTCTGGGATCCAAAAGTCCAAAAT
>NW_005281836.1:0-455 GCF_000412655.1 Myotis brandtii
CCCAAGCCTCCTGCTCTCTCCAGCTCTGTGGCCACTGACATCTTTGTGACAGAGCGATGGCTAATTTGCATTTTTATTAGATAGGATATATAGATATACCCAAGTGCACAACAAGAGCACAAGGCTTTTCCTCTGTCCAAAATGTTTTTGAAAGAACACCATGAAATGTTCTTAGGTAAGTGAGGAAGTTGATTTTGAAATTGAATGGGCATAACTGGGGATATTATGGACTTCCGGGAGCTATTGAAAGTGTTTTAACTGAGATGCTAATAATTCAATACTTGCATAATGAAGGAACTATTAGTTCATAGGTGAAAATGCATGGAGAGTGGGTGTAGCAGGTCGATTAAGAAACTTTTAGTAATGTCGACAAGAGATTGTGAGAAAGACAGTGCAAAGTAGAGAAGGAGAAAAGTTGACAAATGCTTGTCAAGATATAGGAAGGCACTGATAAA
>NW_005281837.1:0-455 GCF_000412655.1 Myotis brandtii
CCCAAGAAGATTTTAGAAACATGCACTAAAGGCAGAGACTTAAAAACAAGCTGCTGTTTACTTAGGTGCAGACAAGACAACTGTGAAAGGCTGACAAAAGGAACAAACTCTTAAATTGAGAAGATTCCACACTTCCCAAATATTCAAGATCTCCCTCCACTTACACTGGAACTGAGACTGTCCAGGATGCACTAAGGATGTGAATTATGCAAGAAAGATGCACAGGGCTCTAATAAGCAAACCCATAAGCAAATGGAACGCCTTCAGCATGTACATAAAAGAGCATAAAACTGAAAATCAACAAATGCAATTCACCATATTAACAAACAAAAAAACCTAGATGATTATCTATGTAAAATCTAAAGCTAACAACATACTTACGGTGAAAGACTGGCAACTTATACCCCAGCTCAGGAACAAGACAGCATGTCCACTCTCATCACTTTTATTAAACA
>NW_005281838.1:0-455 GCF_000412655.1 Myotis brandtii
CCGCCACCCCCACCCCCAGCAATCTGACTTGTTTGTTTGCTCTGTAAGCCCTTTCCTCAGAGCTGGTGCAAAGGTAAACTCTCAACTCAGGCCCTGTTGGAAGAAAGACAAATTCTCCACAAGCAGGTCTAAGTTCCTGAGGTTTCTTGCTGGGCAGTCCCTGCCGGGGAACCCACAACAACCAGGTTGAGAGCCTGTGAGTGAACCAGGGTTTATGCTTTGTTTGCTTGTACAGTGATGGATGATTTGTGGGTCTGCTTCCAAGAAGGCTCATTAGAGTCTGCTTTTAAGTTAAAATACACATAAAATGGATGAAAACAAAAACAGAAAAAGCTCCATTCAAAGGGCGCAGAGAGTGGGGTGTCCTGGGTGAACACAGAAGGCCCAGGGTTTTGAAGGATGATGGGCTCGGTGGCTCTGTGCTGAGATTCCCCATCACCCACTCATTAGCTCTG
>NW_005281839.1:0-455 GCF_000412655.1 Myotis brandtii
AAAAAGAGTGAAGATAATCATTATCATGAATGAAAAAAAGAATATTCTACAGTCTAAAGATATTTAAAGAAAAACATATAAATGGCTTTAATTTGAAATGGATAAATTTCTAGAAAAATACAACTTAACAAAATTGACATTAGGAGAAATAAAATTTAAATAGTTCTGTAACTATTAAAGAAATTGAATCTGTAATTAAAATCATTGATCAAAGAAAACTCTGAGTACAGATGACTTCATCTATGTAGTCTACTACTCATTTAAGGAAGAAATAGTGTCAGTGTTTTAAAAACCATTTTTGAAGAACAGCTAAGGCAGAAATATTTTCAATTTTTTATTTTATTAGCCCAACAAAATCTTGGTGTCAAGATCAACTAAGACTGTACAAGGAAGGAATGTTATAGGCTGATTTCACTTATAGAAGTAAATGCAAGCCCTGTCTGGTGTGGCTCAGT
>NW_005281840.1:0-455 GCF_000412655.1 Myotis brandtii
GGCCTCTAGTTATTGGATAATAAATATCCCATGACACAGTAAACTAGTTAGGGTACAAGCTAAAACTAGGGAGACAGTAAAAAGATCAGTGGCTGCCCAGGGCCTGGGGGACGGGAGGGATAAACAGGGGAGCACGGAGATTTGGAGGATATTTCGGCGGGGGGGTGTGAACCTACTCCGTCTGACACGGTAATGGAGGAGACCTGACTATACATTTGTCAAAACCTACAAAATGTACAACACAAAAAATAAGCCATGATGTCAACAACAGACGTAAGTAATGCTAATGCAACACTATGGCTCTTACCCACTGTCACAAACACACGCAGCAACGCGCGAGGTTAGCAACAGAAGCTGGGTGGGGTGCGGGGGCCTGTCTGCACTCTCCATTCCATTTGTCCATAAACCTGCACTGCTCAGAACAGTCTGTTCACGTAAAAGGATGTTCTGCTGAC
>NW_005281841.1:0-455 GCF_000412655.1 Myotis brandtii
ATATATTAAAAAATTGAAACGGTAGATCTCATGTGAAGTGTTCTTACATTGACAAGAGCAACGATTAAAATGTGTTTGGGGGTACAGTTAGAGAAAGTGAACATGAATGTGATACAAACAATCTCATGTCTTGACAGGCTTCTAGAGTATGCTCCTTTACTTCATTTGCAAATACAGCTGTGATGGAAACACTTTTCTACCCCTTGTCCCTTAGGGATTGAGGCTCCATTCACCTATGGACAGGGGATGAGGGAGATTGTCCTGTTATACGACGTGTCCCATGGGAGGGGTGTGGCCAAAGAACTGGGGACTGAGTGGCATTTTGGAAGGATTTTTGAGGGCAGGATTATTGCAGAACCCTGTTGCCACCAAGTTTTCTCTTCTCCCCTGTTGCATCTGCACAGTAGCTACTGGCCTGGCCAAACCCATTCCAGGACAACCCCATCTCTAGGGAT
>NW_005281842.1:0-455 GCF_000412655.1 Myotis brandtii
GCCTCTAGTTCCATATAATGTAAGAACCTCACAAGTACACTTCCATTCACATACATTTTCTACATATATTATAAACCTCTAAATATATCATTATTTTCTTGCTTTATACAATTATATTTTCAAAAAGATTTATTTACTGATATATTTATCATTTCTTGCTCTCTTCATTTCTTTGCGTAGCTCCATTGGTGTGTGGGAAGAAAATATGAGACCTCCTATGAACAGGCGTTTTCCGGATAGAAGCGCCTGTCTGCGCGGCAGGACAGCATGTGCCACAGCACGAAGACCAGACTCCACTGTCTGTGAAGGCAGGGCCAGAGCTGTCTCATGTTTACCTCCCAGCCCTGGGCACACGGCCTGACTCATGGCTGACATCCCATAAATACTAGTATGCCTGGCCTTTCAGTGCTACCTAGAGAGGGGTCCACGCAGCGTTGTTCTGGGTTCTCATCAGA
>NW_005281843.1:0-455 GCF_000412655.1 Myotis brandtii
TTTGGAGTCCTCATTTGCATGAGGATGGACCAATCAGCGACCAGAGGTGGGGACTGCTGTTTACATATGGCAGCTCTCCTTGGGGTGGAAGGCCCACTTCCAATCTCTGGAAGACTGAAAACTTCCCTCATCGCAGAGCAGTAAAAGCCATGCTGTTTGGCCTGTGTGCTGCTTTATAATTGAGCTGTAATACTACTGAGCTGTTCTAGAGTGCTGCTGTTGTCACAGCTGTGCTGTAGCAAAATTGAGCTGTTAGCACTGAATAAATTTTCCTCTTCACCACACCGCGAGTTGGGGATTCCTTTTGGTGTGGAAATGGCACCAGCAATCACCAGTTGCCAATACTAAGGTCCATTGCACCTTGAGGCCTGAGGTACCTGTGTGATGTTGGTCTAGTAAGAACGGGGTTTATACATTAATGGATTAAAGGAAAGGTTCATTCAGATCATCTATAT
>NW_005281844.1:0-455 GCF_000412655.1 Myotis brandtii
AGGAGGCCCACTGAACTTACAGGTGTAATTCCTGCACTGGCCTCTCTCCTAGTCTGTAAAATGGAAACGACTTTACTAATGGTCCCAAAGCCCCTTTCCCTTTAGTATGAAAAGCAGATTCTGGAGAAGACTAACCCCCACGCTACCTCTGCATGTGACCTTTGGACCAGAGATTGAAAAATAAACTCGGTTCCCCTAGAGACCCAGCCCCTCCCCACCCGATTCCCCCCAACTCTGCCCTCTCTGATCCCGTCCAAATGGGGGAGTTTGAGCTGCAAAGGATCTGACAGCAGTGGGGACAGGATGACCTTGAAGGTTCCCAAAGCTAATAATGAGCATAGTCACCCCCTCCCCAAGCCCTATCCCTGGGTGAGGACATGGTGGTTCCCACGCTAAATGGGGGGTCAGAGCCCCTTGGAAGGGGGAATGTGCTCACAACGATGATACAAAGAAAA
>NW_005281845.1:0-455 GCF_000412655.1 Myotis brandtii
CCCGAAGCCTCGCGGGCACCCAGGGGGCTGACGAGGGCAAGTGGGAGGGGAAGCAGGTGGTCGCGGTTTGCTGACGGACACCCCTAGCGCTGGTCCCTGCGGCTGGGGGGGCAGGGGGAGCAGGAGGAGCAGGAACCCCACGCCTCTGCTTCAGTTCATTCGGGGAGGAGCGCAGACCCATACTAGCCGTGGGCCCTTTCTCCGGCGAGCAGCTTTCCCGACTTACAATGAAGAATAAAATAGCAGCAGCAATAATAACTGCATCTGAATTGACTCCTGGGGCTCTCTCAGTGCCAGGCTCTAACTTCCTTCCCCCAACTCTCCTCTCCGTAGACGTAGATGAGAAAGGTGAAGGTTTCCTTCTAGAAATAAGGACCCACCAGCTCCTCCTGGTGAACGGGCATCGCTCAGCGAGGGGCTGCTCCTCCGTGTCATGGGCAGATGTTTATTGAGCA
>NW_005281846.1:0-455 GCF_000412655.1 Myotis brandtii
ACGGGAAGGGGGCGTCGGGGAAGTTAAGGGGCTTTCTCTCCTCTGGGCCATCGGAGAGTCTGGGGACTAGTGTCTGGGGGACTCAGGGGGGCTCTGAACGCATAGCCTGAGGACTGCCCACCCCGGGAGAGTGTCTGTATCCACGGGCATAGCCCATCTCAAGAGCTGAAAAGGGAGGTGGAGGCACTTCAGTCTTGATGTTGGGAGGCCATGGAAAGGTGGGACACTTAAAGGCTTCCTTCCTGTGTGTCCTCACAGGGTCTGACCACCACTGTTTGGTCCCCTGCCAGCCCTGGGGTCTCAGAGACCACATGGGAGTGATTGCATGGGAGGTTCTATGCAGCTACATCTGAGCCCCAAGAAGTGAACAAAGAAAAAGAATACATCCGAGAAGGGCAACAGCTTGAGAGAGAAAGAAACAACAAGGAATCAGAATATAACAAATAAAGATGCTT
>NW_005281847.1:0-455 GCF_000412655.1 Myotis brandtii
CATTTTTGTGGGTCTGAAATCAGTTACGTGGATAATGATCAGGACTTGTACAACACGAATTGACAGAGAATAGAAAAATATGGGAATGTATATCAGGTCATAGGGTGTTTGTTTCATGAAAAAAAATTTTTTCCTCTCAATTTTATGCATACACACAGATGTGTGTCATGATGTAAAACGTCATTCTTTAGTATGTATGAGTCATGGTCAAAAAAGTTTGAAAGCCACTGCCCTAGATAAATGTTCATACATATACACAAGCAGACGTGTACAAGAAGGTTTGCTGTAGTGTTGTTTTAATACCCCCAAAGCTGGAAGAAACCTTTACGTCCATCTGATAGAAGAAAGGTAAATTGTACTCTAGTCATAAAATGAAACCCACCCAGTACAGTGGTGAACGAAGTAGTTTTGTATTTTAACATAAATGCATCTCAAAGTTGAGCCAAAAAAAAAAA
>NW_005281848.1:0-455 GCF_000412655.1 Myotis brandtii
ATCAACTATGGTACATGCATATTTCTGTGGAAAGGTACAGTCAGAGGTCCAATAATATCTATTTGTAACAATTGATTTGGAATTAGTGGTTTTGACATTCTAGGTGGTTGCATAGCCCTAAACATTTGTGTGCTTTTACAAGTTCTACATGAATTGATAGCTGACTTAACATCCCTCACTGGAGCTTTTATGTTCATTTTCAAGAACCAATGGAGCATGGCTGACTGGCCTGGATGTCCTAGTGTCTCAAGAATTTTTTGTAGAAATGAGATGGGTAATGGCATGTCTATGGGTGGAGGGTCTATAACATATTTATCGCCCTTCTTTTTAATTTTGATTGTTGGGAGAAGTGGTAAGGAGTAACTGTCATTATCTTCCTTCTTTAATGATAGAGTTATAGCTAGTGATTTGGTCTTATCTAAAATGGTGACTTCATCTTGTGGTGATAGCCCTTT
>NW_005281849.1:0-455 GCF_000412655.1 Myotis brandtii
AAATAAAATAATAATATATCATGACCACATCGGGTCTATCTCAAGAATGCAAGGTTGATTTAATGTTTGAAAATCAATTCACGTACTTCATCACAGTAACATAATGAAGGAGGAAACTGTACATTCATCTCAATAGAAGCAGAAAACAGAAATAATTAATCTTCAGAGAACTAGCACAAGAAACATGCTACAGTATAAAGCCATGAGCTTCCAGGTTAAAAGGGCCCACTGAGGAGGATGCAGAATGAGTAAATAAAAAAAATTTATTTAACTCACTATAAGGCACATTACTGTAAAATTTCAAGTGAGAACGGAAAATAAAATATCCTAAAAGCTTCTGAAGAGAACCAAAAGAGAGTCACATATAGACAGGGAGTCCGTAGGGGCTGGAAGGAGGGGGATACAGGGGTGGGAGGGGATGGGAGATATCCGTAATACTATCAACAATAAAAAAT
>NW_005281850.1:0-455 GCF_000412655.1 Myotis brandtii
ATAAATGAATGAATGGGTGATATATGGGTGGATGCATATAAAGACAGATAGACCTGTGAAAGCTAACCCAAAGGAGATGCTTGACTCACCTTGACCTGTGGGGTCTCTGTGTACTATCTGATAAGTATGTGCCTGGGTGATTGCCTCTCTCCATTTAGCAACAAAAGTATAAAACTTAAATCTGTGGAGTTCCTCAAGCATACCCTGATTTTAACTCATGGCAGATTTAGTGTGGGGCACAGACCCTCCTTAATTTGAGATTCTTTCCATGTCTGTACATACAAAAACCAATAGACGGGCACACAAAAACCTTGGTAATTTATTTTGCTTTTTTGCAATTTAATAGAGAATCAATGGACTACCCAGGAAAGTCTGTCGGTTTCATTGCTTCTAACTCCACAGTGACTTCTGCCAGGGCACAAGCAGTGGCTTCCACAGGACGCAGAAAAAAAAAA
>NW_005281851.1:0-455 GCF_000412655.1 Myotis brandtii
TGGCTATTTTAATGGTTGCTGATTTTTAGACCAATCTCTTAGTCCTTCTACCAGTGGTAGGGAAACCCCATTTAAAAGGCCTTTTAGATAATCAGTGTTGGTAATTCTGGAAAATGACCTGAAGGAATTAAAAAAATATATAATGAAAACTGTGCTTTCTGTGACATACTCAGTTCAGTGTTTTCTCCTACTCTCAGTGTTGTGTTAATGTGAGGGGTGACTGCAGGGCCAGGGGCTTGTCCCTGTGTGGATGGTGGGTGGAAACCTTCTGGTGGAAACCTACCCTTATACCTTATTCTTCCCAGCTCCACAGTGTATCACCTAACACACAAATGATTCATGCTCACAGTGGACTTAAAATGTATGAGCACTTCACAAACACCAAAAACGCTGTACTACTCTAAAATGCCCCTCCCTTCCATGTATTTTCTTTCCAGGTGAGCAAGTGAAGTATT
>NW_005281852.1:0-455 GCF_000412655.1 Myotis brandtii
CGTGCCCCTTGCCCCTCACCCTGTTGTCCCAACTTGTTGCTGGAGAAGTTCCGCATGCCCTGTGTGACTCCACTGGGAGAGGACTCTGGTCGCTTGTGTTTGGTTTTCTCTGGATTTGGCCCCAGGTGCCTTTTGCTGATTTTGCTTGGCATCCTTTGGCTGTGATAAATCTCAGCCTCGAGTACCACTACATGCTGAGCCCGGGAGTCTTCCTAGTGAATCACCGAACCTGGGGGTGGTCTCGGAGACCTCCACGCCGCTTTGGTTGGCTCTCCTCCATTCTACCTTATGCAGTTCCATGTCACTCTCGCCACTGTCCCCCAGGCAGGGCAGAGGTGGGCCCCTCTTTGATGTGCACCCCATCTTTCCCACCCCTGGACAACGCCCTTCCTCTCTGTCACCTGTCTAAACCCTGCTCTTGCTCTGAGTCTTGCTCACATCCTCTGTCCTCCAAC
>NW_005281853.1:0-455 GCF_000412655.1 Myotis brandtii
TCTAACTAAAGAAACCACTGCAGGTTCATTGCTGAAAAACTGATTATTTTAGATGTTTTGTGAGAAAGTGTTATGTGCCTCATAGCAACTTAATTGACTGATGATTAGTTTTTATGCTACCCACTAGAATGACACAAAAGGAAATAATATCTTGTACAGTTTGATCAAGTCAAGGGGCATTAACTAAATATAACCTTTACATTAACGTTCTGTGGGGGTATATGCTTCCATGGGAACTGCTAATCATCAGAACTAGCTAGGACTGTGCTGCAACTAAAATGATTCTGTTAATAACATTTCACTATCACCAAATGAATTACCAGGGAGCAAGGTAATACAAATCTATATTATCTATTTTAATTGCACTTTAGGGAAAAATATTTTTAATATGTGTGTGTGTGTTTTTTAAACTGACTTCAGAGAGAGAGAGGGATAGAAACATCAATGATGAGAGA
>NW_005281854.1:0-455 GCF_000412655.1 Myotis brandtii
GGCATGGTGCTAGGCTCTCTGTCAGTGGTGAAGATTACATAGATCAATGTGTACAAAGTATCCAGATGTGTACCTGGCACTTTGTGAATGTTACTTATTAACAAATCAGACAAGAGCTCTTTCCTCCCCATCTCCATGATCAATCAATTGGTTAATTTCAGATACTGATATGGAATAAGAAAGGAATAGGAAAAGGACAACAGTCCAGTTGGAGAATAAACTTGGTGTGAGATGGTTAGAAAGCAAAAGGTGTAGCTGAAATTCATTGGGGCAGGAGGGTAAGAGATTAGGCAAGGGGGGCAGGGAGGAGCCATATCCTGGGAGGACATCATAGGGAGCTGGATTTTACCAAATGTAATGAGAATCTACTGGAAATGACATTATGAGATTTATGCTTTAAAAAGATCCTTTTAAGGGGCCAGCTGGTGTGGCTCAGTGGTTGAGCATTGATCTAT
>NW_005281855.1:0-455 GCF_000412655.1 Myotis brandtii
TAATAATCTGGCCACTCAGTGTATACACACACACACAACACACATATATTAAAAAAGAAATAAAGAAAGACTAAGAGAAGCTCAGGGCTTATGTGGCTGAGGAGGGACAGAGCCTGGACTCACCGTTCTGCAGGTCCCTTGGCCATTTTTGGCGGGAGCCGCACCATGGACTCCACACGCCCTCCCACGTCTGATTCTTGGCTTCTATGGCCACCCGCCACGTACTCCATTCGCTGGGTGTGTGTTGGGGCAGGTCTGCTCCCTGATCGGCGAGTCTTATCTCCCTGACAACACTGCAGACAGTTGGTTATTATGGCTAATTGTCATCACATTTTTGCCAGAGGCTGTACACTTCCTAATCTGCGCTCACCGTTTTCTTGTGTGAAGTTCTCTCCTCACTTTGGAGAAAGCCTGGCCCTCATGGGAGGAGATGCAGATCTGAGCTGCTCCCATCT
>NW_005281856.1:0-455 GCF_000412655.1 Myotis brandtii
AGACATATCAATTGGAGGCGTGGAAGATTTGCAGGGTCACTGATGAGTTAGCAAGCCCTATTAGCACCCAGGATACTAATGTGAATAATCTGAGGTTTTCTCCGCCCCGGCCCAATCCCTGGGTAGAAGGGAGGGAAGGGAGGGGTGCAGGCATCAGCTCTGACTCCCCTGGTTTCAGGGTTTCAGAAATAGATATGTTCAGGTCAAATAGAAAGAACAGAGGTTTATTATCAGGAGTGCAGAGAACCCAGGAAAAGAAACAGAATATTCAGGAAATGTCCTTAGTTACTGTTTTCTGCGGTTCTCCCTTCTATCATGTTCTTTCTCTCTGCTCCGGCGTATGTTGGCCTCCAGTCCTGTGCTTACTTTGGGTTTTATCTCCTGCCCACCTTTCATTTTGGGCCATGACCATGGACCCTGCGTGGTCCTCGCTTCATCCTCTGAACCCCTTTTGC
>NW_005281857.1:0-455 GCF_000412655.1 Myotis brandtii
TAGTTAGTGTGACATGATCAGGTAGAGTCATTTGAGAAAAGTTTAAATTTGGTTTCAAGTCCACTGGAAGGAAGGGAAAGTGCTGTGCACAGTCCTGAAGTACAATGATAACTGGGTCATGACTTTTGAACACTGCTCTTTTCCACCAGAACTTACAGAAGCTCTTGTGAGAGGGTTCTCAACCACTGGTTATACAACAAAATCAGCAGGGATCTTTTAAAAATCCTATGCTGAGGTCATCTCAGATTCTGAAATAATCTATCCTGTGTGGCTTTAAAAGCACCCGGTTTAGTTTTCATATGCAGCCAAGGTTGATTATAGCATTTCTGCCTGATGTAAGAACTCCTACAGTCCATGGCCATCCTGGCTACTTGAAACCTGCTTCTGGGAGCCAGGCTGCAATCAAGTTGGATTCTTTACATCCTAATATGAACTCTTTGATGTTTTTCTCACTC
>NW_005281858.1:0-455 GCF_000412655.1 Myotis brandtii
AATATCCTCAGGTGAGGATTTAAAAAAAAAAAGTGACCTCGTAGGGTTGGCTCAGGCACACGTGTGGGTGCCTTCCCTGCCTTCAAGGGGAATGCAATCTCGTGAGAGTCGCTAGAGATTTGGATGGGATTTTCCTGCCTAATCCTCTCTTCCATTTTGGACCCAGGGAGCTACACACACGATAGCAATAACTACAGAGAAAACATAGTATAAATTACATTCTTAGTTCAGACATGACTCCATCCTCCCAGTTTAGAACTGCTTAGGAGAGAGTGTTGGAGTCCCGGCTGCCTTCAGCATCTCTCCTGTTAGAATCTATAATAGTGGGACCCATGGAGAGGAGGCTGAACCCTTTTACTAGATCAACACATGCATGCAATGGGCGGGGCCGGCCCCTCCCTCCAGACAGCGCACAGCGAGATAAATGCTCATTACTTCTCAGCACAATGCCACCC
>NW_005281859.1:0-455 GCF_000412655.1 Myotis brandtii
ACGCTTTAGAGTTCACAGACGAAACGTTGCCAACGAAATAAAGAATAAAGCGGCAGATGGCCGAGGAGTGGAGACTCAGCCGGGGCCTCCTGAGGCGCTGCTGCCATTCACAGCCCGCCAGGCCCCACTCAGCTCGGCCGCCAGCGCCTGCCACGTGAGTTAGTGAGTTACAGCGCGCTCTCGCCCTGGGACCCATCTATTAGGAGAAACAATTTTGGTTAATTAAAAAATTCTTTCAAAGTCTCCGAACAGAAAGTTCTGAAGTTTGCTTGGCATTGCTGTGGGTGGGGGTTGCTGCAAACGTGGCTCTTTGTCCTGACAGAAGGGAGAGACTGGCTGTGGGGGAGCCGAGGGGGAGGCCGGTCCTTGCTGCGGGCTGATTTACTAGGGCAATTGGGAGTGATGAAGGAGCGGCTGAGGTCCTCGGGCAACACGGTGCTTGAAGGAGTGTGTGT
>NW_005281860.1:0-455 GCF_000412655.1 Myotis brandtii
ATCACTGCTGCTATTTCTGGATCTTTTTGTATTTTTTTTTCATGTCGACTTTTTTTATTGAATGTTGGACATTGTGAATATTATGTTATTGAACATCTGAAATTTTTTCTTCCGGTAAAGAGTGTTGAACTTTGTTTTGGCTGACAGGCAGTTAAGTTACTTACAAGTCAATTTGACCTTTTGAAGCTAGTTTACGAGCTTTTTTCAGATATGTCTAGTGTGTTTAATCAGCGGGTAATTTTATCCTACTGCTAAACTGTGATCATTTGGGATCTCTGTCAACTGCTCTGCGTATTTAAAAAGTTGTCTGTGTTCTGGCCACTCACAGCTTAACTATCTCCCAGCCCTGCATGATCCTTGGATTTTTGCTTAGCTTATAAGATGTGCAGATTTCCACATCCGAAACTATCTCTGCTAATCTCCTGCTTGCTTTTACCCTACCTGCAGCGTGGTCC
>NW_005281861.1:0-455 GCF_000412655.1 Myotis brandtii
AAAAAAACAAAATGGAATCCTAATTCATTCTGAACTCTGCTAGTTCATCTAGGAAGCTGAGTGCTGCAAGAAGAGCTCACACAAACGTGAATATTTTTGTTAGCACAAATTCATGTTCTTCAACCTCAGCTGGATTCATTGCACAACTCACCACCCATACCATAGTGTCACTGTATATTGAAATAAATTAATAGTCTCTCATTCTTAGGGTTCCTTTGCCATGACTTTTTCCCTAATGAGAGAGAGCCACCCATAAGTGCTGTGATAAGTATTTTGCAAAGAGAAAAAAAATCAATATTTAGCCTTTTACCTTAAATTAGGCTTCTTGAAGCTTATTTTAGAAAAAAAAATACAGTTGTAGACATGAAGACTTGTGATTTGTAAAAGTAAGGGTTTTTAGTAAAAAGACAGTCACTAAAACCATTTGGCAAATAAAATAGCATAATTTATTATGA
>NW_005281862.1:0-455 GCF_000412655.1 Myotis brandtii
CATCTGGTGTTCCCCAGCCCAGTATCTTCCACAAGAAGCCTAGGCTTAGAGTGAGCACGGCTTTTCCAACCAGGAAGAGCAGCGGTGGTGGGATTCAGTTCCTGGTGAGACTCCAGCATTTGCCTCATGGAAGTCCAGGCCCCAAGACCTGGAAGCCAGTCCTCTGCTCCTTCTCAAACCTGGGAGAGCTACCACTACCACGGGGGAGCTCCTGGGAGGTTTTAGTGCTTTCAGTATACTTTCCCTCCATTCCTCCCAAAGATTGCAGGGCTCACAATAAAATGTAGGTTATTCTCACAAAAAGCTGTGAATGCTCATTGGACAATAGAGAGGCAGTAGGTGACAGAGTTGTGGGAGCAGGAAACACTTTGCAAAGGTGTTCCCTGAAAGTTCCCAATAATCACCAGAGAGTCAGGAACTAGTTCAGAAGCAGTGATTCTCAAAGGTTGGCCTCA
>NW_005281863.1:0-455 GCF_000412655.1 Myotis brandtii
CACACACACACACACACACACACACACACGTACAGTTGGATCACATGTAATAAACAAATGAAGCCAGTCAGGCTTGTCCAGGAGCCTTGCAGTTTTCACCGGCTCTCGAGGACCATGGAAGTGGGTCACTGTGTGACAGCACAGTCTGCTTTCTTTACACTCCATGGTCTCAGTCCCATTTGGAGTCACAGGTAGTGGTTCCCAGTAAGGCAGCCATGGGAAGCTGAGGACTGTCCTCCCCCAAGCTAAAGGCATGGGTCAGCTCAGCAGCACCCAGGACTTTCAGAGCCAAGTGGATCCAGAGAACTGGGATTTTCTGTGAATAAACAGAAGAGTGTTCCCTCCTGAGACTACAAGGACGTAAAATTCAAGCAGAAGATAACAAGACAGAGAAATTTGCAGTACAAAGCTCTGTTTGTAGAAAAACAGAATTCTGCCCTCATGGATCTGAGCCG
>NW_005281864.1:0-455 GCF_000412655.1 Myotis brandtii
CAGGGAAAACATACTTCACACAGAGCCCGAGACAATACCAAATATGTACCTGCTGCAATGCCGGCTTCCAGTTCCGAAATGCCAAATCCAAAGGGAAGTATTTCAGATACATCTAAACTCTGATTCACCTCCTTAAACTTAACATAGTTGAAGTGAATAGAGGAAACACATGGAATAATTCTCTATGACTATTCAAACAGGATTCTGTCAATATTTACTGTTTCTGCTGGCCACATTTGGTATGATATTTGCTTCCTACTTTATTTTCCACAGTCCGTGAACCCTTTCTAGTAGGGGCAGTTAACACTGTAATTTCCTTGTTCTGGGATGTATAGCTAAAGATATTTATGTAATTTTTTAATCATGCCAAATGTAGTAGGTCAATTAGCATCTCCATGATCATCCAGAAGAGTATTGTGTATTTTCAATGCAATATTAAGAGTAGAGTCCTAACC
>NW_005281865.1:0-455 GCF_000412655.1 Myotis brandtii
AGGTTCAAGCACCTCTTTCTTAGTCCATCAGGAAACCCACAGCCTCTCCCCCTGGCCTATCAGCTGGCCGATCCACACAAGAAATGCTTTCAGTGCTTGGTGCCATGGCGACGTGCCGCGGTGGTGAGGGGAGAGCAGGAGTGCCCACAGGCCCATGGGCGGTGGAGGGAAGGGGTGAGGACGGGAAAGGAGAGGGTTAAGAAGCTGGCAGTCCACACGAACACCTTCCAGTCCGCACTCCTTTCAATTTCTTCTCTGTGAATTTAAATGCATTCTGTCACAGTGAGTTATGTCACCCGGAGGAAATGCCCAACTCGGGGACGTTTTTAAAGATTATTTTTTAGATCACCTATCACTATCCATTTGAGGAACGATTGTTCAAGCTGAAAAAATAAATTCAAAACTGTCCCCATCTAAGCAAGATGGAAAAATAACTTTTTCTATTCTTTCCTTTT
>NW_005281866.1:0-455 GCF_000412655.1 Myotis brandtii
AGAAATATTATATATGAAAATGTTGCCAATTTAATGAAAATCATAACCACATATGCAGGAAGGTCAATATACCTAATGTAGGAAAAATGGGAACAAAACCATAATACAGCACCCCATGGACAAAACTGTTTAAAAATGTCAGAAGTCAGACTTTAATAATTGAGTTTCTATTAACATAGAGTTTGAGGGAAGTACAAATATATGAAACTATATATAATGGAGTGAAGATTTAGCACCATGAAAACTGAGACTTCCAAGAGCATACAGAACTTTTGGTAGTTTATATGTACTAAGCAATTCAGGTTGCTAGTCATAACCAAAATTACTTGTACTGAATCTGGGGAAAAGGTATAAATTCTCATTCATTCATTAATCCACTAACATACATTCAACAAACAGTTGAGCTCCGGTTTCTGAAAAAGCACATTAGGACACATAAGAATGAACAACACTGC
>NW_005281867.1:0-455 GCF_000412655.1 Myotis brandtii
TATCACAGCAAACTAGTTGTGCAATATGAACGCTCCTATTGAAACAAAATGTGCCTGAAATGATGTCTTTTCAATAACCTTAATTGCCTCCAATTTTGTAAGTATCCCTTCCCCATCTTTCTCTGACTTAAGTACGTGTATTATGTACACTTTGCATCCCTGGCACCGAGGGCCTGGAGCGTGAGGGGTTGCCCACAGGTGACCTTTTCCTCTGCAGAGTCTAGGCAAAATAGAGGTAGCAGTCAATCATTTCAGATCCCCAGAGAAGTAAATTACACACTTGACACTGAAAGGTTCACAGCTCATAACCACTGCCAAGGCCTAACTTTGGCTGCAGGGAGAGACATTCCTGGCTGAAGGAGGGGCTGAGATGACAGGGAGGAGCCCTGTTTCCAGAGAACTGAGGGACCAGAACACTGCCTGAAAGAGCACAGGGCTTCAGGGGAGCCCTGGGG
>NW_005281868.1:0-455 GCF_000412655.1 Myotis brandtii
CTGCCTCCTGCACACCCCCTACTGGGGATCCAGCCCAGGCATGCGCCCCAACAGAGAATCGAACGTGAACCTCTTGTTTCAACCCCTGAGCCGGGCCAGGCCTGCAGGTGAAGTGGGGAGCCCCTCTGTCCAGCCCCAGAAGAACGCGCTCCGAGTTTCTCCTGGGGTTTCACGCCCGTGGGTATGGATTGGGGAAGGAAGTGTGACGTCTCCCTGTAGGACCTCGAAGCAGCGCGTCTCTCACTCCGGCTCCTCCGAGTCCCTCTGCACAATCTCAGGGCCGGGCACACGTCCTTGTGTCTTCACGGGTATGTGTGTCGCTGGCAGCTCATCGCTGTGTGGTGTCATTAGTGGGGTCTCTCCCCTTCCGTTACATGGGAGCTGTCATTTCTGGTGTGGTGAGCGATGTTTTCATTTTCTTCATGGCGTCTTTCCCTCAGTACCTACCCCCCCCC
>NW_005281869.1:0-455 GCF_000412655.1 Myotis brandtii
TTTCAATAGTGTGTCTGAGAAGTCCCATGATCTGTTGTCTGCAAGCTGGAGGCCCCAAGATCCAGGAGCGCTGATGTCTGAGGGCAGGAGGAGGCAAGGTCCCAGCTGAAGCAGAGAACTGTCACCCTCCGCTGCCTTTCTGTGCTATGAAGAACTTCGGTGAATTGGCTGATGCCCACACCTTTGGCGAGGGACATCTTTGCTCAGTCTACCAATCCAAACGTTAATCTCTTTGCTCTTTCCATGACAGCCCAGCAGCCCTGCACTCAGTTGGGGAGACAAAACAGCCTCCCAGACACACCCAGAAACAATGTTTTGCAAGCTCTCTGGGCATCCCTTAGCCCTGTCGCGTTGACACTTAAAATGAACCATATATTGGCCACAGGTGATGTTAAAGGTGAGTTGCCGTATGTCGCACTCCTTTAAGCAGGCTGAGTCAACAAGGATTTTTCAGT
>NW_005281870.1:0-455 GCF_000412655.1 Myotis brandtii
AGCATTCACGTTCCGTCCGACTTTCTCCCTGTAATTAAGCGAACTTGGTTCTTAGAGACTCTGTTTTAGTATCTTTCTTGTGAAATTTGAACAGCATCAGCGGGGCTTTCCAGCCTTTTGTAAGAATTAGTTGCCGATGCGTCTCATAGAGCCGTCGGCATACCTGATGCCATTCACTAACACAGCCCTGGGGAGCGCGAGAGATGATTCTGCTGCTTCGTTGCTTAGCTGCTAAGTGTTCCTGAGCTGGGTGTTGCTGCAGGTCAGACTCGGAAAATATCAGTTCTCGCAGAGCACGTGGGCCTTGTTGTTGAAAGTACTTCATGTGTCTCCTTTTCCCCCATTGACTTCCCTGTCTGCTCCCGCCCCCCAGCACATGCTCTCACCCTCCTACTGTCTGTGTCCATGGGTCATGCTCATATGCATGCATACAGTCCTTTGGTTGACCTCTTACC
>NW_005281871.1:0-455 GCF_000412655.1 Myotis brandtii
CAGTGAGACGGAAACCCTGCAATAACAAGTCGTCGAAGGCCAGCGTGACTTGGAGGAGTCCAGAGAGGGAGGGAGGCGTGGACTCCAGTGTCTGGGGAAAGGCGTGAGGGGAGATGTAGCTACCTTTTGATTGATGGAATAATAATATTTAACATTTAGTAAAGGGTTACAAGTGCCGAGTGCTGTCCTAAGCCTTTACTTATCTTAACCCATTTGCTCCTCATCACCACCTTCCGGTTGATGGTAGTTATGATCTAATTTTACAAATGAGGGAACAGAGAGGGTCATAACTGGCCCACTGCCACACAGCTGTCACATGACTGACCCAGGCACTCGGCCTCGGCCCACACCCTGGCCCTGTGCATCCTGGGTGGCAGGCAGCAATCGTGGAGGGCCACTTTCTGGTCACGATGGATCCAGCCCGCTTCTGAGGCTCGGTTTTACACAGAGCTACA
>NW_005281872.1:0-455 GCF_000412655.1 Myotis brandtii
AAGGAATGTTGAAAAATCTGTAGCCATCTTTAATCTACCACATAGCACCTGCCATTGCCTATCATAAAGAAGACTAGGCTATTACTTAATAGGCCTTTAAGGGACTTTCAAAGAACCAAATAAACCAATCATGTGTTGTGGAATGAGAAATAAAGAGTTCAAAAAAGATGGGGAAAAGTATAAAATAGGAAAGAAAAATTCAAGGGCTTTTCTACTGCTTATGGCTCTTCATAGCTTACTACCCAAGCAACTGGGTCATGGGGTATTTGAACTACATTTGAATCCCATTGTAGTCTTTAATAGTTTCTTTTCACAGAAGGAAATTGGACACTTTAGTGGTAGTAAATAGAATGATTGGTACTCTTTATCAGTCTTAGGGCAGGATCCAAACCTGGAGCTGCGAAAGTGTTAAAAATTCCTGGGGGGATAAAGACACATTTGTAATACCTTAATCA
>NW_005281873.1:0-455 GCF_000412655.1 Myotis brandtii
GCCTGCAGGGCCAGGTCCTGGCTCCAGGTCTGTCACGCCCTAGGCAGCCCTAGGCGTGTGGAGGAGGCTCTGGATGGGGCGCTGTTCCAGATGACCTTTCTCAGGTGCCTCCACCGGACAGAGAACGCCACCATTCACCGGCCCATCCTCTGTCCGTGACCCCGCCATTCTTAAGCAGAGAAGTCACCCTATTCACCCCCCGGTGTGGAAGCCACGGCCCCCGGACAGAGCATGACATCCCAGCCCACCTCAGCCCCTGTAACCACTGTCCTTTCTCCCTCCCCCAGTTCCATGTCCGTGACCAGCCTGGAGGCTGAGCTGCAAGCCAAGCTGCGAGAGAGCCACCCTGAGCTCCGCCGCGTGTACTTCAACAAGGGACTGTGAAGGGGGGGGACGCCTGCCCAGCCCCGCCCGCTCGGACCTGGTGCGCCAGCGCCAGCGAGGGAGGCCTCTCC
>NW_005281874.1:0-455 GCF_000412655.1 Myotis brandtii
AGATGGTGTGGAAAAAAGTTTGGCAGTTCCCCCAGAGTTACTAATATGACCCAGCAATTCCACTCCTATATATGTACCCAAGAGAACTGAAAACATATGCATGTACAAAAACTTGTACACAAATGTACATGGCAACATTACTTATCATAGTTCTAAAGTGGAACCAACACAAATGTCCATCAACTGATTAATGGATAAACAAAATAGATCTCCAAACAGTGGAATATATTCAGCCACAAAAAGGAATGAAGTACTAATAACATTCTACAGCATCTATGAACCCTGAAAACATTATGCTAAATGAAAGGAGCCAGTTCTCAAAGCTCATATGCTGTATGAGTGCACTTATGTGAAAAGTCCAGAACAGTAAATCTATAGGGAAAGAAAATAGGTAAGTGGTTGCCAGGGGCTGGGGGCAAAGGTGAAGGGGAGTAACCACCAATGGGTGGAAGCAA
>NW_005281875.1:0-455 GCF_000412655.1 Myotis brandtii
CGGGAGGAAAGAGGATGACGGAGGAGGGCAGCCCATAGCAACAGAGAGCCCCTAGGAGCAAGCGCTGAGCACAATCATCGCGTAGGAAAAACAAAGGACTGAGGACATCTTAGAGCAGCAGTGACGGGGAAATGACGGCGGAGAGCAGCACAGGAGCGGCACGGCCACTATTTCTTCATGGACTACACTCCATGAATCCCACGCCACGGCGCAGCCCGCCAGAGCGGGGCCCGAGCCCAAACCACTCGAGAGGCTCCCAGTGATTCGCGCCCGAAACACACCCCACACGCAAGGCGAGAGCCAGCGCCGGTGCAGGGTTTCGGCCACAAAGGCCCTGCGGAGACATAGTGCCCACCACCTCGCTAGGAAGCTGGGTCCATCCGCGCAGGCGGACGGGCTTTCACGGTCGCCCCTTACCCACCCGCTCAGACTCCGCCCGGCCGCTTCTCACCCTC
>NW_005281876.1:0-455 GCF_000412655.1 Myotis brandtii
TGTGCTCTTCAATCTACCAGAATTACTTTGATAAGAATAGATTTCAAAACTGCATATTTTAAATGGAAGAAGATGATACAATCATGATACATTGTGAAAGACTAGCACAAAGCTAAAAAAAAATTGATCAGGAAAGTTTAAAGCTCAAATTGGATAGATTCAAAGATAATGTCTTTTCACCACTGAGGAAAGGTGAAGTTCTTAATGATGTTCCACTAATTACTGCCTGCTTACAAACGTATTTTTTTCTTGCATTTCATTTGTGAAGATCCCCTTGATTTTTAAATACATCACTAGTTATAAAGTATAAGGCCAAAACCTGTACTAAGTACTTTAAAAAAGCATTATCATTTTTAATTCTTAATATAACCATGTAACATTAGTTTCTGTTATTATACTTACTGTATAGTCAAGCAACTTTAGGCTAAGAGAGCTTCTGCTTGATGTCATGATTC
>NW_005281877.1:0-455 GCF_000412655.1 Myotis brandtii
CCTGGCCAGGGAGGGAGAGTCCACAGGGGCTGGGTTTGGCCTCCCCTTCCTCAGCAGGGTGTGCCTTACCTGACGTGTCTTCCCTCTTCTGCCCGGACAGGTTCATGACATCTTCTATCCCTTCCCCCAATCAGAGGGTGAGGACGAGCTCTGCTTCATCCGCGCCAACGAAAGCAAGACCGGCTTCTGCCACTTGTACAAGGTCACCACCGTGTTACAGCCTAATGGCTACGACTGGAGCGAGCCCTTCAGCCCCGGGGAAGGTGAGCACAGCCTGACTAACGCCATTGCTCATCCAACTGCCGTCTGAGGTTCCATGCGCTGTTTGTTCACTGATCCCACCCTCTGACTCAGCCGCCCACAGGAAAGAAGTCATTCACACCTGGCAGGGGTTACCATAGCTGCCTATTCATTCATTCAATCAACAGGAGTTATTGAGCACCTGCCAGGTGCCA
>NW_005281878.1:0-455 GCF_000412655.1 Myotis brandtii
TAGTGGCTTAGATTGATTTATCGGGTTCTCTGTTCTGAAATCTAGCATTTTTGTATAGAAAAGTCAGAGAACATTGCTTATGACCTCTAGGTTCCAATTCCTGTTTCCTATATTAGTAAGGAGTATGCTTTTTGAAGTGACATGTATAGTAATGTGTCTCTTGGCCTTGGCATAATCAAATGTTCCTTTCGATCAAAAGCTGTCATTTAATAGAAGTTTGAAGACAATTCAAGTACAATATAAATAGATCAAGTGGGTACAAAAACCTGTTCAGTCCTTGGAAAAGGTGTGGAACAGCTGTTCAAAATGGAAATCATTGGTTCACTGACTTAATTGTAGATTGTCCTAGATGCTAAATTTTGTAATTTTTTCTGCTTCAACAGTGGATTTGTTTTTCCTCTCAGGTCATTATAATTAAAAAATGCAAAACTTGTGTGAACTTGACATTTTTTTTT
>NW_005281879.1:0-455 GCF_000412655.1 Myotis brandtii
TGGTAACCACCAATCTTCTCTATCTCCATGAGTTATGAAAATACTATCTCTTAAGAATAAGATACCCCTGTAGCATAATGGAATGTCAATGAGACTGGCAGAGACTAGGACGGAAGACAAGATGGCAGGAACCATGCATGACATCATGCACCAAAGGAGGACATTGGAAAAGAGGCTGAAGGCACAGACATCAGGACAGCATCTCTCAGTGATGCTCCCTGTTCTAGGGATATTGGCAGATGTTCTATCACATAAACACCACCCACAACACCAAAAACAACACAAAAGCTATGGGGTAAATTCTGTGATAAAATAAGTTTGGGAAACAGTAGTCCAAACAATTAAAATAAATTCATTTTCTGTAGTTGTGTGTTGTTATTCTCCAAGAAATAGACATATTTGACATAAGACCCTCCTCCTTTTCCCCCCATAGTATCTTTAGAACTAGTGTTCCA
>NW_005281880.1:0-455 GCF_000412655.1 Myotis brandtii
CTTTCTCTCGGCCATGTGAGGATACAGCAAAAAGGCAGCATAGTTGATTCACTTCCTAGTACCTTGATCATGGACTTCCCAGACTCCAGAACGGTGATAAATAAATATATTTAAGCCTTCTAGTCTATGATCTTTATTACAGCAGCCTGAACTAAGATGGCTGTATACTCCCTTCCCCCTGTGAATATGATGGGAGATCACTCCCATTTTCAGGTTCTTATCAATGAACTTCAAGTTAATAAAACAGAAGATTATCTAGGTGGGCCTGATTTAATCAGGTGAGTTTTTTTTTAAAAGAATGGATATAGGAGAGGGTCTGTGAAAGGAACCTTAAGGCCAGGATTGGAGAGTGGCCTCCAGGAGTTGACAGTAGTCCTTGGTCAATAGCTAGCAAGACAACGGGGATCTCAGTCCTATAACCACAAGGAAAAGAATTCTGCCAACAATCTGAGGGA
>NW_005281881.1:0-455 GCF_000412655.1 Myotis brandtii
CAGACTTGATGATTTGCTAGGAAGACATACAAGATTCAGAAAAGCTGTCACAATCAGCAAAGGTAAAAGGCAATTAGGGTGAAGTCCTGGAGAAGTGAGCTTGAGGTTTGTCCTTTCCCAGTGGAGTCACCTGGACACCCTTAATCCTCCCAGTTATCTGTGTGATAACACGTGCAAAGCATTGCCAACCAGGGGACTTACCTGAGCCTTGGTGTCCAGGGTTTTTAGCTTTATGTTTCAGGTCAGTCTCATAGGTGTGCAGCACCCACGTGATTCACCTCAGTGACTCAGTTTCCAATCCCTCTGAGGTCAAACTGGTACAGCATGACCCAGGATCTCAGGCATACACAAAAGGGCATTTATCATTAGTCACATTGTTAGCACAAATCAGCTGGTCAAATGGATGCAGCCTGGCCCAAGGCCTCAGGAACATAAAATCACTCTTATCCAGCAGG
>NW_005281882.1:0-455 GCF_000412655.1 Myotis brandtii
CATGTGTCTGTGGAGATGCCCTTGGGAGGCCATAGTCCTAATGGCCAGCCATGTAGGATTTAGGGCAAAGAATTCCTTCCACCTCTTCTGGGTGGCTCTGGAGAAGGCACACTCTCAGGCTGATTCTTTATGCAAACTTAATATTTGGAAATCACACAGCCGTGGCAATATATTTTGGGTTCCCTATTATTTTCTTTGTGACCTCAGTTCCCTAAGAGATTTTGTAAAAAGTTGTTCATTTTCATATCTCTAACTTTTTCCTTCTTGTAATGCTGGAAGCAATGTGCATTCCTTCTTTGCACCAATGAGCTGAAACAAGAAGTACTACATTTTTATCTCTCATAAGTTTCAAAGGATTTTTTTAGGTACCATCTGTTGTGTAATCAGATTATTAATGAAATTCTCAAATATTTATGCAAATACTTATAATTATGGAAGTTGGCATTTGCAATAGT
>NW_005281883.1:0-455 GCF_000412655.1 Myotis brandtii
GAGAGAGAGAGAGAGAGAGAGAGATTAGGGTTATTTTCCTAGGCTCTTAAGCATCATCAAAGGGCAGGGACATTAGTGAGAGAAAGTTAGAAAAATGTTTCCATGGTGACATTAATTCGCATAGGACTATGAAGCGAAATCAGTGGTTCTTGTTAATTTATATGAGACTTGCATTTTGTTAATATTCCTTTAGGGGTGTTTTCTTGAAGAGAAGTAAAAAGGCTGACCACATCATAGTGTGACATGGGTTCTTTTCCCACATCCTTTCAACCTCATGAGAGAGATGAGAGAGATTAAATGGACATCTTGCCCATTCCATCTATGAATGAACAGAAAAGAAAACAAAATGAATCTTGAAAAAGTTAGGCTTCAGTGTGACTGGTTATATGGTTATAACATCAATTTTTGCTTAGACACATTTAGAAATAAGTGCGATTTAGTTGATGTAACCAACA
>NW_005281884.1:0-455 GCF_000412655.1 Myotis brandtii
TTGGTCACTTTCTTGTGGCAAATATGTAGCCTTTCCAGCTCTCAGGTACAGGCAGGCAGGCGAAGCCCAATGTGAGGCTTTGTCAACCCAACTCTGCGTGTCCATTCCAACTTAGAAATCCTAGACAGCGAGAACGCCAGATTCCTTTTATTTTTAAACAAATATCCATCAGCTGGAAACTGCTAAGATGAGATTTGATTGTTCTTGGCCATCATTATATAACCCTTGGTTCTCCTTGAAAGGAAAAAGTATCTGCTTTAATAATATTTTCTGAAATGCCATTCTAAGAGGGTAACAGCTGGTGGTCTTTCCCTCGAATTTAGAATATAAAGATGACCTGTGGCTTGAAAAAGCAAACCTTCCAGGGATATATGTAGAGAAAGGAGACTAGATTTGAAGAGCAAAGAGAAAAGGGGCAGAGCAACCATGCTCTGTTATCACAGATGACAAAGGCA
>NW_005281885.1:0-455 GCF_000412655.1 Myotis brandtii
ATCCAGGGCTGCTATTTTTATCAGGGACAAACAAGCATTCAACTGTGGAATAACAAATGTTTGTTCTGGAGATGCAAAGTAGAATCTTTCCTTTGTATGCCCTCAGCGAGTAACATATTCTTTATCTCATTTGTAGGATTTGTCTGTGAGAAGACCCTTGCAAAGTGTGGTAGTCAAATCATTTCTATATGAAGCAACCCTTCCCCCCTCCACCACACTGCTGCTTCCAGCCGACCCCCACCCCCAACAAGTGCTCTACAAATGTGAGAGGCCAAGGGAAGTACCATCCACTCTAACGCCTCCCCCCAAAGGCCACCGTGGTACAAACAGATGAACTGTTGGGTATGTATAGCTTTTTGCCCTGTATTTGCCATTTCTTGGCATTTACAGAGCATCTTCACATTTCCAAAGCGCTGTACCAACATGTATTAATCCTCACAACACCCCTGTGAGGT
>NW_005281886.1:0-455 GCF_000412655.1 Myotis brandtii
ATTTCAGAAACAAGAAAACTTTAAGTTGATCAGAAAGGCAAAGACATAGTCCTGCCTTGATGTACAGTGATGATTAAATAATAAATCTTACTCTCACAAGTAAGTGTTAATAGATTTACTTACAACACAACACATAGAAAGTTTAGAACTAAGTCAAATTGTAGGCAGCAATTTTTTTAAAAAAGGTGATCACACCTTTAGGTCCTATTTTTACTATCTAAATAAATTAAAGGAGTATAAATTACACTTCCTGGTCTTTTCTTAATTACAATGAAGTGTATTCACAAAGTTATTTTCCCTTCTGAAAGCTTTGGGGAGATGCAAGTCAAGGATGTTGACCAGACTCTATATGAAGTCAGTGGTATCCCAAACAAAATGTGATGCTATCTCCTCAGTAGCTTTCCACTGAAAAGCTATTGCAAGGATTTCATCACCTGTCAGGCTGTGGCACCAGT
>NW_005281887.1:0-455 GCF_000412655.1 Myotis brandtii
ATGCTGTGTATCCGAAACTAGAATTCAGGATAGCAGTGTCCGAGTAGAACTGACAGCTCCCGCCTTGTCCTCTCGATATTTTTTGCGCACATCTGGCGACGCAACCTCTGCCACTCTTGGTCAAGCCGGCGTCGGTGTAGTACTTAGTTCGGCCGCTGAAGCCAATTTGCTGGACTGGATTCCCGTTAACAGCAGATTATGTGCTGTCCGTCTCTCTACGTCATTTGGTGTTCGTAAGAACAGCGCAGTCAATCGGGCACTGTTTGTTATTTCTGCCTATGCACCCACTGATTGTAGCCCAGATGCAATAAAAGATTCGTTTTATTCAGAGCTAGCTAACTTACTCAGTCTTAGGCGTAGTTCTGACATAGTCATGCTAGCCGGGGATATGAACGCTCAGGTGGGTAAGCTCAACAATGACGAAATATGTTTAGGAGGTACGTTTGGCGTTGGTC
>NW_005281888.1:0-455 GCF_000412655.1 Myotis brandtii
TAGCACTTATACTTTTGCATACAAGTCCTTTCAAGAAGTTTCTGGGTCAGATCTTCTGAGTATCATTTGGTTGTATTATATGCATTTTCGGTGGCTTCATGCAGTACCTACTCTTTGTTGCCTGCCTTCTTTCACTCACCACAATTATTTCTACATTTTTCTGCACTGTTGTGTGTATCAGCAGCTCGCTCCTGCTTATTGCCAAGTCGGTCCCATTAAGTGGCTACGCCATGACGAACATTCACCTGACAACGAACATTTGGGTTGTTTCTGGTTTATGACTATGACAACTAGATATGCTATGGACACTCATGTAAAAACCTCTGTATGAGCATAGGTTTGTTAGGAAATACATAAGAATGAAAAGACTGGGTGGTGAGGGACATTTAACTTTTGAAGAATCTGCCAAACTATTTTCCAAAGTGGTGGTACCATTTAATTCCCACCAGCAGTGT
>NW_005281889.1:0-455 GCF_000412655.1 Myotis brandtii
ACGGGCTGGTCATCCTTACTGATATCTTAACACCTCATCCCCAGCACTGCCCCTTTTTCAAGCAGCTGGGTTGTCTTGTGCTCATTGCCTCAGGAGATAATGTCTCAGCAATAGAGTTGCTTTCTGGCTACCTCTCCAGACACCTCACCTTGGGGGGAATGGCGAGGCCTCTGAACATAGACTGAATATTCGAAGCAAGTGTCACGGTGAAAGCTGGGTGGGATAAACCTGAGAGGAGTGGGGACTCCCTCCAGAAACTAGAGCAGCTTCCTCCAGGCTGAGGGAGAAGGAGCAGAGGGGAAGCGATGACTGTGGAGGCAGCCATGAGTGTATTGGAGCTGGAGCTGGGGCAGCTGAAAGGGAATGGTGGCATAGGGAGGCTGGCAGGTGGGAACTCAGCCCCTAGGAGTTCTGGGCCCTCAGACCTGGCGTGGATGTATCAAAGAAAGTCAACA
>NW_005281890.1:0-455 GCF_000412655.1 Myotis brandtii
ACAAATTTCATGCACTGGGCCTCTAGTCTTTAATAAGCACTTGCTATTCTCCCTGTAAGTTACTACAATACTACTAAGACTATGTTTTCCCCCATCTTCAGATGATGGTGGATAAAAAATGTTCTCTGTCTATAACACAAAATAATTCTATATGTAAACATTAATATATGCACATATGCATATGTAACTTCTAAAAGTTGATTTTTAAAAAGCCATCCAGCAAATAAAACCAATATACATGTTAATGATCCCATTTAATTTCCTTCAGATTAACAAAAACAGAATCTGAAAACACTTTTCGTATTAAAACACTGAAAAAAGAAATAAGTAATCTTGAAATTAAGACAAACATATGTATGGAACAGGATGTGAGCGCAGACATTTTCTCTAGTATTCTGGTTCTTGCACATCTCCAAAAGCTTTTTACTTCATTTACAATCCCAGCATTTAGCTAC
>NW_005281891.1:0-455 GCF_000412655.1 Myotis brandtii
TCCTAGGATGCAGGCTGACATTAGCCCCCGTCTAGAACACGCCAGTGTTGTGACAGATTGCAGAGATAGTGGAACCATGCGAAGGCACTTAAAGCTTTGATTTGGAACTGGCACGCTTCACTCCCACTGACATCTCATTGATCAAAGCAAGTCATGTGGCTCCCCTTGCAAGGAAGGGGAGCAAATAATTGAGAACAATCACACAATCTACCACCGCTGGCTATCTGTTGATACCAGAGAGGATAGCAACCATGGTGGACCAGTTCTGTGCTGATATCCTAGAAGTCGTGCCTGAAAACTCAACCTTGCTCTTCCAGCCCTCCCAGGGATTGGGCGCCTAACTAATTCCCCAGTATCAACACAGGTTCTCCTCAAATTAACCGTAACTGAACACTGGGGCCACAGTGTGGATTCATCACAATTTATTCCTTCCACATTGATAGGCAACCATTCTG
>NW_005281892.1:0-455 GCF_000412655.1 Myotis brandtii
GGGGGAGAAAAGAAGGAAAAAGGGTGAGCTTGCGCCTCCTTCCCCCTCTCCAAAGCCCTAACCTGGGCTGCCAGCCAACCTGGGCCAGCCGCTGGCTGCTGGGGGCATGGAGCGTGGGTCATTGCCGCTGGGGCCTTACTCATCATTCCTCCGGGGCCGTGTGCAAAGCTGCAAAGCGGAGTTTCACTTGCGCCCTGGGTGCTGAATGACAGCGGTGGGGCTGGAGTCCCTTTTAATTAACCGGCAGCCGCCAGCCCTGGAGAGTCTGTGAAGCCTGCCGGCTGCACAGGTGACTGACTGGGCTCCCCAAAGTGGCTCTTCATTTAGCCGTGGCCTGCTTTTCACAGCCCGCCCGCCCCCTGGGAGGCTGTGGGGTCCTTTGCCAGGGCTCCTGAGTGGGATTGGACGTCAGAAACGCAGAATCCTGTGTGTGTGTGTGTGTGTGTGTGTGTGTG
>NW_005281893.1:0-455 GCF_000412655.1 Myotis brandtii
GAACAGTTAATAGGATACTTAAGGAATCCGCGTTTATTCGCGTGAACGATTGGATAAGGACTGTCTGGTAGGTGTGTTGTTGTGTTTCCCGTTTCATGTCCCCAAGTTTTCATTTGGTTCAGAAACCTATTCAAATTCAAACATCTCTAGAGGTTTTTTTCTTTTTCTTTTTCTTTTTTCAAAACTATAGTGATGATTTCAGATACACACATATAAGATTTCCTCAAGAAGACTGAGAAATATATTAAACAAGTGATATAATCTGCTTCCTTAATATTGGATTCAGAGAGACTTACAATTAGGCTTTCCAGTGATGAAAATTCACATTGGAAGAAGGATTTGATTTTTGAAAAGGGGAGAGCTGGGTGCAAAGAGCATGGGCTGCAAGAAAATGGTGAAAAATACCAAAATAGTAAAACTATATAATAAAAGCGTAGTATGCAAATTGTCCCCTC
>NW_005281894.1:0-455 GCF_000412655.1 Myotis brandtii
AAATTTCGTGCACCAGGCCTCTAGTATATATATATTTGTGTATGTGCACTGTAGATGTTATATACATATCAATATACATATCAACATACATATAAACATAAATTATATATAAAGCATTACATATAAAATGTTCCAGTGTTCTATTTCACAATAAATTATCTAAAATTTGTAAAGCCAGCCTGAGCTTGACTATAGCAAGGGTTATCAAGATGTAGGGCTTCACCAGTCTCTTTCTAAGGGCCAGCATTCAAATGAGGGAGACAGACAAGAACAGATCATTTTAATAACAATAGCCATTATTTACTGAGTTCCTACTCTTTGACAAGTGCTCTGATAATTCTTGAGGTTTATTGTTGCCTTTAATTTTTATAATAAAATTGAGAAGTGCATATTAAGACTTCTAGTTCATCTATAATAAAACTGAAATTCAGAAGGATTAAGTGATTTGTTCATCT
>NW_005281895.1:0-455 GCF_000412655.1 Myotis brandtii
AAAAAAAACAACTGTCAGACAACTTGAAGCAACAGCTAGAAGACAAGAGTGCCTACAACACAGTGTGCATGAGACCAAGTGAAAGAAGAGGTTGCCAGGGGTATGAGGATGTGGAGTCCTTTAGTCCTAAACTCATTTGGACTTTATTCAAATGTGATGAGAAGCCAGATGGAAATTTTGAGCAGGGAAGTGTCATATCTGATATCTGTTTCAAAAACCATACTGGCTAACTGATGGCAATTAAAAAGTAGAGGGTCAAAGAGAAGAGTGGAGGTCCAGGGACTACTGGGGAGACATTTCACTCACAATGACACTACTCCCATTAAACACTTCATGAGCATCACTCTGCAAGTGAATTTCCACCATCTCATCTATAGCACTAACAATGGCTCCTACCATTTACTCTGCTAGAAAAGACTGAACTGTCCAACTTAACTTCCATCTTCTCTTTTAAA
>NW_005281896.1:0-455 GCF_000412655.1 Myotis brandtii
TTTTAGAATGAGGATTCTAGATGGATGTTTGGAGGCATGTCTATTTTTTGGACCTCCTTGGTAAAACTTGTTCTCTATAGTTATTTAGAGAGATCAGACCCTAAATATATTTCTTTCTAGACTTTCTTCTGCCTAATGTAAACCATCTGGCTTCAACAGAATCAACAAAATCTACTTGGGTCTTGATTTTATCCAGTGTATTAATTTTGCTTAACCTCTGGTCTCTTATTTTGCGTCAGTTTAGTCTTGTATTTTATATCTGGCAAAGCTCCATCATGTTTAAGGCTTCTTGGAGAGTGATGTAATGTAAGGCCAAGCTGGAGATGTATTTCTAGCTTTAAGTAAGTGAAAACTTTTGACTTGTGAGAGAAGCATTGCTTTAACCCTTTGAACATCTATTCCCACTAGAAGATGTACTTCTTTATAGTGTGGGAGGCTGGAGAAACTCACAGAGC
>NW_005281897.1:0-455 GCF_000412655.1 Myotis brandtii
CTAAACAGCCCAATAATTGTGCGTCAAAATTCAAGCGCACTTACCTTCAAATCTAATACATCAAAGTCGCAAAAGATAAAACAAAAATATGAATTTGCGTCACCCCTAAGGCAGACTTATTGCAACCTTACACACGACAATTAAAGAACACAATTTCCCTTGTAGCTCCCTGGGAACCTTCCCGAAACTTGGCCCTGAACTAGATCCCAAAGGAAGCTTCAGTAAATTGCAGAGTCCCTACCACACAAATATGTTCCTGTCTATAATACCATAAAATGAGATAGGAATAGCACCCAAATGTCCTGGGGAAAAAAATCTCATATATCTTCAAACTAAAACACAGATCACGTGAGTAATCATTGGCTTAAAGGGTAATTTATACACTAAGTTATAGATACTAAAAACTAGATCCCCAGGAGTGGGGCGTGCAGGAGGCAGCCGATCAATGAATCTCT
>NW_005281898.1:0-455 GCF_000412655.1 Myotis brandtii
GAGATGGGTAGGATGGTTTGGAAAAGGCTAAATGGAGGACATTGGTTTTGAGCAGATCTTTGAAGCAAAGATGGAAGAAAGGAACATAAATTAGACATAACAGAAGGGAAAAGATGATGTTTCTCACTGTAAAGTAGAAAGATGATTTTTATATAGGAAACCGCATACAAGAGTGTGGAAGTAATCAGGAGAGTTTGTGTTACGGACTGCTGAGCGGTAAGACAGCTGGGAGGAGTGGGGCAGAGGAGCAGGTCTCAGATTCTAAGGGACTTGGATTTGAAGGGCTGGGCACTAATGCTAGTTGTGAAGGGTAAGGCATCTCAATCAAGAAAACTTGGAGAAAAGATTCAGCATGGTGAATTTAAAAGGAACAAATAATAGGTTAAATTATTGGGTTAAACATGTACGACTAAAGGATAAAGAAATGTGTTATAAAAGTAGTTCATGTGGGGGGG
>NW_005281899.1:0-455 GCF_000412655.1 Myotis brandtii
ATTTGTAATATGTCAGAATTGTGAGAAATAAATTTGTATCTTACCCCCCAAAATTATTTGTATGATTAATGAAAATAAATCCCAACTTATGACCAAAACAACAAAATTCTATCTTACCTCTCCATAAGTATTTAAGTTGCTTTTTAAATAGCCGGTAAGTGCAGCAATTTGGCATGCAAAATATGGTAGTGCCCAGTTTTCTCTTAAAGGAATGGAGTATTCAATTCTTGTTGTATCCATCCTAAAATAAACCACAGAAAGAGCAAAATAGCAAGACATTATATTTGTGTAACACTATACTTATCAAAACACTTTCCCACACATCTCATTGTTCTCCATAAAAATCCTGTGACGTAGACATAGACAGAGCCAACCACTCCATCAGCTCAGAATTGGGGAGCTTAATCCAGCAATCCCTGTTCCAAAGGTTCTAGCACTGTCCAACTCACAAATTA
>NW_005281900.1:0-455 GCF_000412655.1 Myotis brandtii
CGAGAGGTATATCTGACTGCCAGCTTAGGCCCAATCCCCCTAAGGCAGCAGGTTGACATTCCCCGGGGGGTCCCAGACTGAGAAAGGGAGCAGGCCGGGCTGAGGGATCCCCCTCCAGTGCACAAATTTAATAATAACTACATGCATAGTCTGCCTAGTCTATGTTCAGGCACATAGGCAATTAGCAACAAAATTACATTTTAACAAACATTTTCACAATGTTGTGAGTGGATTATGGATCCATTACTTTAGCATATTCTAACATATTTTACCTGTTCCAATTTTTATGTAGATTATTTTTCAATAATTTCTGTAGAATATAATGGACCAGAGCAGCCTTGTAGAATTTATATGGCAATGAGATTTCCCTGAGCCAAAGATTATATGTTTAAAGGAACTAGATAAATAAGTCTTCACACTTTATTTATTTATTTATTTATTTAAATATATTTTTA
>NW_005281901.1:0-455 GCF_000412655.1 Myotis brandtii
ACACCCACACACAGAGCCATGAAAATAGTAACACATCCATTCCCTATTAACCTAGGAAATCTTGTTAACCTAGGAAACCAACCTGTTCTCTTCCCATAATGTAAAAAGTTCAATAAACATGCTATAGTCATTAGTGACTTAGCACAAAGTATTGCTTGTCTCAGGCCGACATTAAAAAGTTTTATGCAAGTTTGTAGCAACAAATGTTGGTATGCTTTTCCTTTTACATAGTGTGTTTCTGTAATTCTCAAAAAGAAACTCATCAAAAACCAACTTCAATAATGAAACACAATAGAGGAATAAGGTCTCCATCCATGGAAACTAGAAAATATTAGATAGGATTTTGCTTTGCTTCTACTCATTATTGGGAAGGATCTGTCGATTCATGTCACTCTTAATATCATAGGATGCTCTTACGAGAGCATTCAAGGTGCTTCAAACCTGAACTCAGGCTA
>NW_005281902.1:0-455 GCF_000412655.1 Myotis brandtii
TAAATGGACAATGCCAACAACAAAGCATGTAATCAAAAGCAAAATGTGTTACTAAAGATTCTAGAGATTGCTAGTGCCATACTTGTATTTCGATAGCATAGGGTGAATAATTGAAATGACAAATTGCCATAAGCTTTTTCAGAAGTTGAGATTTTAGTCTTAGCGGTTTTCAAAAGGACCTAATTTGATTCTAACTATAAGTAAAAGTGGATATTTATTTTCCTATAATGTCTTTTTTTGACATCTGTGGAATTGGAGATTCATATTATCTTTAAATATAAAGGGAATTGCTATTGAATATTAAAACACCTTTTGTACCTAGAAGAGCTTTGGTGTTGTTGCTATTGTTAAGTAAAAAGAAATTTATATGAATAAACTTTTTTTTTCAAGTTGAAATTGAAGGGAAATTTTAAGTTATAAAAATGATTTAATGAACTTAAATTATGCTTATGTCA
>NW_005281903.1:0-456 GCF_000412655.1 Myotis brandtii
AGCTCAGAGCAGGGAGGCCAGACAGGTTTTGTAGGCTGTCGTAAGTCAAGTTTAGGGAATGTAGCATCAGCTGGGTCTTTAGGCCCAAATACAAACGGGTTTTGTTTGCTTTGTACCACTGCTGCCATCCATGAGCCAAAGTAAATCAAGAACTGTCAACAGTGCACACGAAAATCCCAAGAGTGGTAACTAGTAAGTACAATGAATAAAATTCAGTCCTTACCCACTAGGAGGCCTCCATTTGAACCTCCATTAATTGTCAGCCTCTTGGGAGACGTGTAACCTTCCTTTATAAGATACTCAGCAGCACACTGAAAGTCATCGAAGCAGTTTTGTTTGTTGGCCAAGATACCACCTACAATGAGCCAAAGTGCAAGATAGTTAATCAACGGCACAAAACATTAGAAAACACGGCAGGTTAACCTAAGGCAGTGGTTCTCAACCTTCCTAATGCCG
>NW_005281904.1:0-456 GCF_000412655.1 Myotis brandtii
GATAGCAGCAAAGTGAAAAGGAAAGTTGTGAGAGCAACAATAGAGATTACAACAGAAATAATTGCAAAGTATAATCAAGGTATTCATGTGTCTAATCTGGTTACCTAGTATGGCATGGAGAAATTGCTGATTAGCTGAATTTTACAACATAAAGAAGCCATCAAGAGTGCTGATGTTAAGGGTGTAAAAGTGCTCATAAAACAATGATCACATGCTGAAGAGGTAGAAAAATTATTGATTTGGATAAATGAAAAGCAGTTAGCCAGTGAAAGCACTTCAGAGGCAAGAGCTCTCAACATTAAAGTTAAGTTCTAGTGTTGACATCAATTTTCATTTTTTACTGTACATTTCATTCCCTTTTTAAAAATTTTTCATTTATATTTCATCTCCTTTTTGTTTTAAATGTGTTTATTTATAGGTTAAACAGTACATTAGACATGCACTGTATACAAGAAA
>NW_005281905.1:0-456 GCF_000412655.1 Myotis brandtii
GAACTGCACCAGCTGAGTCCCCGCAGGGCACAGAGGGCACCTCCTTGTGGAAGACAGTGGCCGTGGCTCTGTTGTACACGAACCAAGAGCCAAGACCGGCTTTTCTCCCACTTCCCAGGTGCCAAAGTGTCCAACTAGCTGCTGCAAAAACGAAGAGCCACCTTTCATGAATTCAAAAGGAATAGTGGGGGGACACTCTGATTTTCCCCCTTAGACCGAAAACATTAAGCTACATGATCACTTATAACAGTGATAATCCACCTCGACCCAAAGAAAAAATAAAAAAAGAATGAAAACCAAGCCCATGGATACACACAAATCCAATTCGGTGAACTATAATGTACTTTCTAAACCTGATTTCCTCTCGGACCTACCCCCTTGGAGGTTGAGCTACACAGTGGCATTTGCCACGGGACGATAGATGAAACGCCCAACTAATTTACATTCAAAATCTCT
>NW_005281906.1:0-456 GCF_000412655.1 Myotis brandtii
AAAGATGACTAAGAAATAGCAGAAAAAGCAATTCACCAGGAGAGAAATTTGGTGAATATAAGATCCATGCGGCACATGTGGGAAAGCTGGCTACATTCAAATAGCCAAAAATTGAATAGATCCTATTAGCCTCATTGGGCCTCCTCTGTGTTCTTGAGTTCACTTGTTGGAAAGCTTTGGCATATGCTAGTACATTTCTCAGGCTGTGGTCCCTGATGACCATTATTCTGATATTTGTGTATTAGCAAACAAGTAATTGGAGTTGTTTATGAACTGGATGGTACTAATGCTATAGGTTTAGAGATTTAGATCTTATTTCATGATATATGGTTTGGAAATCAATGACTGTAAGGCACCCCTCTTCCTTAAAGATACACATAATACAATGTTAAAATTATATGTTAAAATAAAAAGATAAGGTATGACTGATGTGGGCTCAAGATATAAACAGGACCT
>NW_005281907.1:0-456 GCF_000412655.1 Myotis brandtii
CTTCAGTGATCTTATTCTCTACCCTACCTCAGCTATTTATTCCTCAATTATATCCTATACCAGGTCATTACTAATAACCAAAACCTTCTCTAATCTCAATCTCAATCTCCCACTCTGACTGCCTTCACCTATCCATATATTGATAGCTCACCTGCTCTTGCAGCTAAATTTCAACAGTCCCTCATCTTTTCTGTGTCCTTCACCTCCTTATGTTCTTACTGCAATTCTTACCCACCTTAAATTCCAAATCAATCATTATAATCACTTCCTTGCATTCATCCTCAACTTGTTTGTTCCTCTCTCACTTGGTTAAAACACAACTCTGGTTAAATTCAATTTCCTACCTACTCTGGGCATATACCTGCACAGAAAAATGCAGCTGGCTAGAGAAAAACACATGCTCCTTCATCTCACCTTAGATTCAAGTGAAAGATATGAAAACAACCTAAGTGTCCA
>NW_005281908.1:0-456 GCF_000412655.1 Myotis brandtii
CACACACACACACACACACACACACACACAACTTTCACGAACATAATCTTGGTACTGCTGACACAGAGATGATTTCAGCAGAACGATCATAAAAGCCCTGAGCCAATATAAGCCATAGTTTCCAGCAGAATCTCTAAATTCTTACATTCATATTTTAGAATACAATTTAAGTACATATAGGAGCCACTTGAAATAATTTGTTATTTTATTTCCAAATAAAGTTGCTATTGTTATTATTATTATTTGCTTACACTTTATTGAGGGTCTAGTATGAGCTAGGAATCAACTAAGTGCCTTATGTAGACTTTCTTTAATCTGCACAGTAGTCCTGCAATTCTCTGATGAGGAAATTAAAAGTCAGAGAAATTAACTGACCTGCCCAAGGTCACATTGCTGGGAAGTGGCAGCGCTGGCCTCCAAACCTGAGACTGACCACTCCAAAAGTCTCTTTAATGA
>NW_005281909.1:0-456 GCF_000412655.1 Myotis brandtii
AAACTGAGAACAGCCCAAATATCCATCGGCAGTTAAATGGATAACTAGATTGTTATAGATAGTATATTCATGTGGTAGAATATTATATAGCAATTAAAACAAATAAGTTGTTCTAGGCATAATATAGATGAATCTTTCAAACAGAAAACATAAAAAAGAAGATAAAATAACCCTTAGAGGATGGTTTCATTGATAAAAATTTCAAAAATAGACAAAATTAAAGATTACTAGTTTAGGAGTACACGCATAGGTGATAAGACCATAAACAAAAGTAAGAAAATGATCACCCCCCACTTCTAGGAGGAGAGAGTTGGGATTGTGCAGAGGCACATGAGCAGGGAGTTTGGAGGATGCTAGAAATGTACCAGTTCTTTCTCCTCTGTGGTAGTTACACAGATGCTTGTTTGTCATTATTCTCTCTATATATATTGACTTCAGAGAGGAAGGGAGAGGGAG
>NW_005281910.1:0-456 GCF_000412655.1 Myotis brandtii
TTTGTTCATTAGATTCCACATATAAGTGAGAACATATACTTGTTTTTCTCTGAGTGGCTTATTTCACTTCGTATAATACTCTTCAGGTCCCTCCATTCTGCTAATTCTTTCCCCGATGGTCTTCACTAGATACTCTGTGAGAAAAATAAAACCCACTCTAGCTACTCAAATAGGTAAGGCATTTGTTAAAGGATATTAGGTATTGCAAATAACACCATCTACTTACTCTTGGCTTTTCTTGCTCTTTCTAGTTCTTTTAGTTGTAGGGTTAGATCATTTATTTCAGATTGTTCTTGTTTCTTGAGGTAGGCCTATAACACTATGAACTTCCCTTGCAGGACTGTTTTCATTGTGTCCCATAGATTTTGGGTTGTTTGATGGAAAATCAGGGACATCTGTAATACTATCAATGAAAGGAAGGAAAGGGAAAGGAAAGGAAAGGAAAGGAAAGGAAAG
>NW_005281911.1:0-456 GCF_000412655.1 Myotis brandtii
GATGGGCACTTAGGCTGATTCCAAATCTTAGCTATCAAATACACATTTGAAAGTTAAAATATCAGGAAAAATCTCCCACCAGTACAAAAGTAGTGGGGCTGGTACACAGATACACAACCTGTGGCCATACACGGTGTAAACAGTGGCTCTCAGTTGGATCGGGGAGCACTTTGCCCTTTAGGGGACATGTGGCAATGTCTGAAGACGTTGGTAGTCACCACTGCGAGGGGATATTACTGGCATCTCCTATGTAGAGACCAACAAGCTGTAATACACAGGACAGCCCCCTTGGCCCAAAGAGCTAGCTGATCTTTTTAAAATTAATATTAAAATGTTAATAGTGCTGAAGTTGATATAAAGCAACATGTGTGGGAAGGCACTCTGAAATCCAACAGGGGAAACTCTAAACTATTTCTTTTTCAAAGTGGCCTTGCTCTTCTCCACTCCTTATGGTTC
>NW_005281912.1:0-456 GCF_000412655.1 Myotis brandtii
GGCTGCTTCGGCTGTTGGCAGGAGGCCTCAGTTCTCACCATGTGGGCCTATCCATAGAACTGCCTGAGGGTCCTATTGACATGGCACCTGACTTCTACCACAGCCAGAACTCTGACTTTGAAAGAGAGACATTGATGTGTGTGTGTGTGTGTGTGTGTGTGTGTATGACCTTTTTATGACATAGTTTTGAGGGTGATTATCATCACTTCCACTTCATTCTATTTGTTATAAGTTAGTCACTAAGTACATCCCAAATTTAAAAAGATAGAAACTAGGTTCTACCTCTCAAAGGAGGACTGTAAAAAATTTGTGAATATATTTCTAAAAACTTCACAATGGGGTTGGCAAATAAAAAGGGGACAACATCTGACTTAGGGTAGGGAACAGATCATGGTAAAAATCAGTACTTGGAAATACATGCAAGGAACTTGAGATACTGCAGTTTGGAGAGCTTTA
>NW_005281913.1:0-456 GCF_000412655.1 Myotis brandtii
CAGAAAATGGGGATGAAACCAGCCTGAGTAACGACCTAGAATTCATATATTTGATGTCGTGAGAGGCACGAGAGGAAAACAGTCCCATGTAAGTTGAGGAAGATAGCAACCAGGGGCACTGGAATTAGAGATATCATCACAATGGGAGAGGGTCATGTACTGTGGAATGAATCAGAGTGGCTACTGTGGGTCTCCTGTTGGAAAAACTGCAATTATGGATAATTACGTGCAAGCACTGGGAGAAATGCCAGACGTTAGAATGTATGTTTAATGTGAAAATTGCATTTTGGTTTTTTTGCGGAACCTCAATATACAGCTTACTCTATAAAATGTGGGCATATTTCTAAAGGAAAAAACAATGCCAGAGTTGCATTTTAACATCCTGTTACATTTTGGTTAAATACAAAGCAACATGACTTTTCGAGGAGAAAAGACTCTTTCTTAATCTCTCTCTCT
>NW_005281914.1:0-456 GCF_000412655.1 Myotis brandtii
AGAGACCTGTCAGTCTAACGCAGGAAAAATATCATTGGGTGAAGGGGGGTGAGCAGTGGAGATAGGGGAGGAGCCAATGCAAGCCCATGAAATCTTGGGAAATTAACTGGTGATTTTGAATAAGCTTCTGGTTCGTCCCAAGCCGGAAAACATATAATCCCAGGTGGATAAAGAAGCTCTAGCTCTCTCTTGCTCCGTGACCTATACTTGCCCGTGTGTTCACACATCCTCTCTCCATAGTCATGTGGCCTTAGCAGGCGCATGGCCCATGGCCCATGGCCCATGGCCGTGTGGAATTCACACACAGGATGTTGAATTGGATATTAATATGAAGCGGAAACTATAGGCAGTGGTCTTTATTCTGGCCCTGCTGAAGACACAGCTGGACTTCTTCCATGGTGGAAAGGACAGAGATGGGGCCTTGGAAGGGAACCCCCTTAATTTTACATCATCAAT
>NW_005281915.1:0-456 GCF_000412655.1 Myotis brandtii
TGAGGATCACCAGCTGGCTACCCTGACTTGGCCTTGGGATGCTCATTTTCTCATGCCCTTTGTAGGGCCATCCTGGGTACAGTTCTGGAGTCTGGGAATCCCCAAATCAAGGTACTGACAGATTTGGTGTCTGGTGTGGCGCACTTCCTGGCAAATAATAAATGCCAACAAGCACCTATTTCACCAGATTCAGAGTTTGTGCTTGATGTGTGCCATGCAAGAAACCATGGTGCATAGGAAAAAGAGGCATGGAAGGAAAACCTCCCTCTGCCATTCATCATGTATGATCAAAGACAGGCAATTGTTTTCCTTAGGTTTCTTTTCATTGAGTTTTCAAAAAAGTAGTTTTCTTAGCTATCCTTTTGTTTGTAAGTAGAAATGTAGTACAAGATAACTCTAGAAAATGAATATTTGCTTCAGTATGGCTGCTTCTAAAGGTAGAAACATTGTCTTGTG
>NW_005281916.1:0-456 GCF_000412655.1 Myotis brandtii
CTGTGGATATCAAGGCTGGAGCTTTGACCCAACAGGGTTTTACTAAAACAGGGTGGATTTTAGTAAAGGATCATGAATCTAGACCTCTGATTTTCATCCCTATCAGAACCAATGGCCCCCTTTTACAACATACATTTTGTAGTGCCCCCGTTATTACCCTGAAATGAAATTTACTGATACTATTATTTGCTTGTGTACATAATTTAACAAATCAATGTAATGCCTCAATTGAAATATAAAGGAACTAAAAGGAAAATAATGTATAATCCAATAATATGTCATGCTTAGACCTAACTATACCAGAAGAAGCAGTAAATTAGATGCTTGCTGTGAATTCCACAGCTACAAATGCAAATGGACCCAGGTGTGTAGCATTGAGAATTCAGATATCTTCAGCAGTATTGGGGTGATGTAATATTTAGAAACTAGAGGCTCAGTGCACAAAAATTTGTGCAC
>NW_005281917.1:0-456 GCF_000412655.1 Myotis brandtii
TGATCCAAAACATGTATAAGTGGAGAATATGTAGTTGAGAAATCCAGGACTTAGAAAAGTCCAAGTTTTCTAGGAATTGTTTCTAGAGACCTGCTGCCTCATGGACCTAAACATTTGGGTTATTTCATACCCCTTCCCTGTGTGGGAGGTGGGGGCAATTTTATAGAAAAATGGGGATGGTCTTTCGAGAACCATCTGCTCACCTTCAGTGGTCAAGTGCTAGCCACAGTCAGAACAGGTGATGGGAAAAACAAAGTCTGCAGAACAGCCTATGGCTACCGAACATTCTACAGAGCAAATAGGTCCTCTGGGAGTAGAATTGGACTGTGTGTGATTTTACTCTCCCACAGCAGCTTGCATGCTCCAGGAATCCCACCCACACCAGCACACCTGGTCTCCCTGGTTAAGTAAGATCCCAGAGACTTCAAACCTAAGATCAGATGGCAGAGTCCAGGA
>NW_005281918.1:0-456 GCF_000412655.1 Myotis brandtii
ACTAGTTAGATTTAGGTGTTATATTGTAACTTTCCATAAATGAGTCTCATTCAGTAGAAAGTAGCAAAAGTAATATCAAATCATTAGTGATAAACAGCAAAATTTTGGTCTTATAGTGAAAATAAAGGAAGTAGGACGGTAATAAATTGATGGACTTTGTAGTCAGGCTTATTGTGCAAACCTCTTAATGATGAATAGCTAAAATAATCCATAGCCTGTATTCTGTAAATAATTCACTGCCAGTGTTTGATGAAAATAACATAGTTAAAAGAAATAATTTGTTTCATAATTATTTGAAGGTATGTCTCATTTTTCTATTATTAAAAGATTAGGAACCACTTTCAAAGGTCACTTAAAAACCACACACATATAATGACCTGTATGCCAGTACTCAGAATAATTCAGTTTTTACCAAATACGCCATAGGAAAACATCACTTAAAGGAGAGAGTGGCCA
>NW_005281919.1:0-456 GCF_000412655.1 Myotis brandtii
GAAGAAAGGGTCTTCCAAGAACATTAGCTTCTCGGAATTCCCTGAATATGTCTTAACTTCAGAACACACATGATTATACACACTCTTCCTATACTCTTATGGCCTGGACTTCTCTGTGGAGCAAATCCCAGACACTTTAAATCTTTGGAATTAACCTCCATGAAGCACTCCTTCTCCCCACATGGTTGATGGCTCCCGACTCCTTGCTCCCATAGATCACCACACTTATCTCTATGACATTTATCATACCGCATATTGTTTCTGTCACCCCCAACTACATTTCACCCCATGAAGAAAGAAACAAAGTATTTACAAAATAGGTGAAAAAGGAACAGAGGGCAAATGTAAAGTTAAGATATTGTTTGGAGTGGAAGATATCATGTAGACACTTTCTTTGGTGAATGGTGATATACACAAGGAAGTGAGAGCACTGCGGAGCAGTATGCAGCCAGGTGT
>NW_005281920.1:0-456 GCF_000412655.1 Myotis brandtii
ATGGCAGAACTCTTCTCTTCTTTCTAAGGAAGGCCAACCTCTTAAAGCACTTTGAAGATATATGCTGCCAAATGAATGTTTAGTATTTAGTGCGACTGCCACCGATGTATAGATTTATAAGCCTCCTAAAGAACCGGTGCTACTTCCCATTCTTCCTTGCAGCCAGGCATGTCTTGGAGAGACTCCCACTATGACACGGACCGGCCCAGCAGAAACTCACTAGGCAGACCTGATTACACTGCAGTGGGAGAAATAAATCTCTTGGATCCACACTATGGCTGTAAAAGGGAGTCTACAATCTGTTTCTGAAAGTGGAATTGGGAGAGGTTCATGAAAATTTCTTTTTCGTTCTTTGTTAGTTTGTTTATTTTGGTCATTAGTTTCCACATGTGAGTGAGATCATATGGTACTTGTCTTCATCTGACTGGCTTATGTCACTTAACATAATACTCTCCA
>NW_005281921.1:0-456 GCF_000412655.1 Myotis brandtii
AGAGTTTTAAAAAATCTATTCATATAATTGTGGTATGTTTATATAATTATGGTATATTAGATTACCAAATAAATCTGGCTAAGGAATTTATGTCTAAGTATCTAAAATGCCTCTCATTTGACTTGTGGATGTTATTAATCATTAATTAAGAAACCTTACTACTACCTGGAAATTCTCTGTTGAAGTTTCATTCGAGGATGTATAATGTGTGGCTAAGAATTCTCAGAGGCTCTGGCCAGGTAGCTCATTCGGTTAGCACGTCGTCCCAATACACCAAGGTTGCGGGTTTGGTCTCCAGTCAGGGGACATACAATAATCAACCAATGAATGCATGAAACAAATCAATGGTTCTCTTTCTCCCTTCCTTCCTGCCTCTAAAATCAGTTTTTGAAAAAAAGAATGTCTCAGAGAACACTCTTTTAACATAAAGGTTTTCCCCTTTATTATTATTATTAT
>NW_005281922.1:0-456 GCF_000412655.1 Myotis brandtii
TGGTGGGAGGCAGGGACTTCATGGAAAAACACAGGATAGTTGACACTTCTTTCTTCACTTAAGACATTAGCATGCTGTTAGTTTAGATGGAGTAAGGAGATGCATTTACATTTTAAACACAGTGTATTAGAATTGCAACAGGTAATTATTCAACTTAAGTTAAATGCATAACAATCAGAGCTCCATGTTAAAAATGACACTTTTGATCCATCAATTATTTACACACAATCTGGCAAAGGTGGGCCTGTGCCTTTTCTCCTACGTCCTGCTTTCAACTAATTTTATGATTCAGTAAAAACTGTCAATACAGCCATCCCATGTGGCTCAGTGGTTGAGTGTCGACCTATGAATCATGGGGTCACAGTTTGATTCCAGGTCAGGACACACCCCAGGGTTGAGGGGTCTATCCCCAGTCGGGAGTGTGCAGGAGGCAGCCGATCAATGATTCTCTTGCAT
>NW_005281923.1:0-456 GCF_000412655.1 Myotis brandtii
AGCAGGCAGGTCATCAAGAGCCTTGGGTGTCAAGTTAATGGGTTTGAACTTCATCCTAAAACCTTTGGGATGTCATTAAAGTATTTTAAGCAAGGGAGAGGAATTCTGAGATCAGATTTGCATTTTATTATAGCGGTTTGGCAGAGCAACACCCAATTAGAACATACTGGCTCTCAGCCTTCCCGCCTCCTCCAGATCTCTCCTCGCACCTGCTCTCTGGTCTCAGAACTGTGCTTACAGAATGGACCTTGGTCTCTTGGCCTCTGGGCTTTTGCATGTGTGATGATCTCTTCCTAGAACATGCTTTTTCTCCTTAGTGTATTGTTAGGAAAAACTCCCTTAGTTGCAAATGGAAGGAAATCCAACTCAAACTGGCTTGAGCCATTAAGATAATGAAGTTGCTCAGATGTAACTTCCTACATAGCTATACTCATGAGCCCCAAAATCAGAATCGGG
>NW_005281924.1:0-456 GCF_000412655.1 Myotis brandtii
TCTAGAAAAAGGCCGTTCACCTATAATCGGTGGAGCATGCTCAGTGTTCACTCCAGCTCCATCCCAATTTATTTTCCCTCATGGGAAAGTTTTAAAAGTTAAGCCCAAAAGAATAGTTTCTAGACGGAATCTTTATCTCTAGCATTCTGGGTGAAAAGCAGCATTAAGTGCATGTGCCAGAGATCTGAAGGCAGAGGTGAGACAGGGCGTTTTCCTTCTCTCTTTCTGGCTGTCTGTGCAGGCACATCCTGGGAACATGAAGCTGCTCTGCAGCAGCCTCCCATGACCAGCTTCCCGCGGGGCTGGGAGAAGCAAGGACGGCAGTGGTTACAGAGGCTCCCTGCCCTGATTTCTCACTCCCTGGTGTGCAGATACAGATTTACTTTCTCCATCCTTTGGGTGTCTGCAATGGGGCAGCAGTGGGGCAGTTTGGGGTGAGGTAGCCCAATTTCCTTA
>NW_005281925.1:0-456 GCF_000412655.1 Myotis brandtii
GTGGAGATCCTGGATGCTGAACAGAATGCAATTATTAAATGGAATTTTTTGTTCTTCTGCCTTAGGAATGGAATAGTTTTATTTTGCTTCAGGAGAAAAATTAGATCAATATTTAGTTCAACAAATATATCCAGCCTGTCCCTTCAAGGCACATGAAAACATGTGCACGCTCTGATTCCCTTGTGGATGGGGCCCTGCTAATTCTGGGCTTTTAGGTTCTGATACCCAATTCCAATGTGTGGAGGGGGGTTTCCCCAGACACTACCAAGCAATGCTCAGAACGCCAGCTGGGTATCGTACAATTCAACTCAACCCAATTCTGGCAATATTTACTCAGAGATAGCATCAGCTTCCACAGATGTAGGGCTCAGCCCCACAAGACTTCCCTCCAATTCAGAAGCCAAGTGCAAACCCAAGTTATTACCTATGCTTGTGACCAACTGGCTATAAATAAGA
>NW_005281926.1:0-456 GCF_000412655.1 Myotis brandtii
CCGTCAGCTCTGGAAACTTGGGGAGCACCCTTTCGAAGGGGGGGGTCCCCGTGCTGCCTGACGGCCCCGCCCGCTGAGTACGGCTTTGACTTCAAAGCACAGCCCATTTCCGCCCCGTCCTGGGCCTCTCCAGAACCATCTGTGCCGACCCGTCTGTACACGTCACTGTCTCTCAGGCCCGGCCACATGCATCCTGTTGTGAACCGGATGCTTCCGTGGCTGGGCCTGGGCTTGCTGCTCACACCAGCAAACAGCAGAACCCTGGCTGTTTTTAATATCGTTAATGTTTACCCTAGGTCATACATGAACATGGCAAAAATTCAGATCGTTCCAACACAGGCACGGCCCCGCCCACCCCTCTCCCGCCACCAAATCCCCCAAGACCCGCGCAGAGGCTGTCCTCCCAGAGCCGGTCCAGGCGACACATGCAGGTGGGCGTGGACACACCCCTGCACC
>NW_005281927.1:0-456 GCF_000412655.1 Myotis brandtii
ATTAATAACTAGTTAATTACAATGGTATCAGGAGTAATTAGAATACTGTTTGATTCCTCAAGACAGGTATTAAAGTCTTCACTTTGCCTCATTCTCCCCCAAGCCTGCTTTGTTTATTTATGTTACTTGTCTGGTCCCAATGGGCACTAGATTTGCCCACTCTTCCACAGAGTGATGGAGTTAAAGGCTGGGCCATCCAGGAGGTCATCTGAGTTTGGAGTTTAAGACTGCAGCATGAATGGGAACACAAAGATGCCTCACTGTCCTGGTTCCCTTGGGGCTGTGCACATAATAGGTATCATTATAGTATTCTTTTATAGTCACAGAACCACTTAGGGTGGGTTCCAAGAAAAATCAATGACATACTAAATGCTGTGCTATAGCAATTTCTGTCATAACTCAGAAGCCATATAAAATCTAGTGAGTTCTTAAAGTCACAAATGCTTTGGAATTATT
>NW_005281928.1:0-456 GCF_000412655.1 Myotis brandtii
CTTGCACGAATTTCATGCATTGGGCCTCTAGTATATACATATATGCTCAACATCACTAGCCACTGGGGAAATGTGAATCAAAACCACAGTGAGTACTACCTCATACCTATTAGGATGGCTACTATAAAAAAGCAAAAAAAAACCCAACCAAACAAAAAAACAACAACAGAGAATAACAAGTGTTGGTGAGAATGCAGAAGAATTAGAGTCCTTGAGCGCTGCTGGGAAAGGAAAATGATGCAGCTTCTGTGGGAAACTGTATGGCAGTTCCTCAAAAAATTAAAACTAGAATTAATATGTATATGACCCATCAATCCCACTTCTGGGTATTTACCTAAAAAGATTGAAAGCAGGGACTTGAACTGATATTTGTACATCCATATCCATAGCAGCATTATTCACAATAGCCGAAAGGTACAGTAACTCAGATGAATGGGTAAGCAAAATGTGGTATAT
>NW_005281929.1:0-456 GCF_000412655.1 Myotis brandtii
GCAAACACAGTCCATCGAATCTAACCACAGACCAAAAGAGGACCCTATATGGTGGGCGGCTATAATTGATAACAGTAAATAATGTCTGGATAGTTGACCCAGAAAGATCAGATTTCTATATCCACACAGCGTGTATAGCTCTGGTTTAACATCAACTTCATGGGGTCCATCTCTTTTCACAATTAAGGCTGGATATGTGTCATAATGCTTATAAATATTGTGAAAATAATTCTTAGCAAATGGACCATCTGGCACTCTATAGTTGTTCATATCGGTTGGCTCTCTCACATTGTAAATGACCATGAGGCCGATGTAGTACCTCATATTAAGACCTCTGAACATGGCGTCTATCATACTACCTATATGTACCAGGTATTGGGCACACTGTGACACATTGTTGTACAGAGTATAAATGGAATGGGCACTCATAAGACAGCCTTTCATAGCTCCACTGTG
>NW_005281930.1:0-456 GCF_000412655.1 Myotis brandtii
GAGGGGAGCCGGCTGGAATTCAGCCCCTTGCCTAAGGGGATCCAGCGCCTCTGTCCCAGGCACAGCCAGATGGTGGCCTGCTCCGCCCAGCTCAGTTCCACACCTGCCTTTTGGGGTCCCTCCCAACTGCTGGGGACCCCAACACCAGGGCTGAGGCAGAGCTGGAAGCTCAGGTCCATTTCACGGATGAGGAAGCGGAGGCCGGGTGGGGAGCTGCCCCAGGTCAGGACTAGTAAGAACCAGGTCTCACGGGGGCCTGCCCAGTGCACCCCTCCGATCCCGCCATCCCACCCGCTCGGGACCTGGCACTTGAGGGGCCGCAGAGGACAGGGAAGATGGCAGCAACGGGTGCGAACTGGCCTGGAGGCCAGCGTGTCTGGCAGGAAACCAGGGCAGCCAGCTCCCGATGCTCTGCCTTGGCCGTGACTTTTGGGAGTGACCTTGAGGGGCCAGAAC
>NW_005281931.1:0-456 GCF_000412655.1 Myotis brandtii
GCCCGATCCCCGCAGGCCCCCCGAGAGACCCCACACGTGCACGAATTCATGCATTGGGCCTCAAGTACACATATAAAAAAAAGAGAATGATGTAGCAAATGTGACAAAATGTTAAATTCGTGATTCCAGCTAAAAGACATATGGTAGCTATTTGTACTATTCTTGCAATTTTTTGTAAGCTTTAAATTATGTCAACATTTATAGGTAAAGTTTAAAAATGTGAAGGTGAATTATGGACATTTTGATAAATGAAAGCTGGATTTGTGCCAGCCAACTCACACTATAAGAAATAATAGAAACTCAGATCTATAAGAAAGAATAAAGAGGGAAAGAAATTTTAAAAGACACTTGATAAGCAAAAATTTATATGAAAATATATTCGGAGTTTGTAACACTTGACATATATTGTGATAGGTTAAGGATATATATATATATATATATATGTGTGTGTGTGTG
>NW_005281932.1:0-456 GCF_000412655.1 Myotis brandtii
AAACTATTAAAATAAAACTGCATTGGTTATTATCATATAAAATAGACTTTAATTCAAGAAAAATTATCAGAGTTAAAAAGGGCTATAACATACTAATAAAAAGTCATTTAACCAAGAGATTATACAGTCTTAGAGATGTATACACTTAAAATCACTTTGAAATACATAAAACAAAGCATGATTAATAGAAAGGTAAAAGGACAATTCCACAAATGGTTGGAGACATGAACATTCTTCTCCTGGTAAACAGTAGAAAAATAGATAACAAATTAATTAGAAAATATAAAAGACCCAAACAGCACATGCAAGTAATTGAGATAACTGAAAAACAAAATAGAACATCAAGAAATAATCCCACACATATATTTTCAATTGATTTTGATACAGGTGCCAATGTAATTTGATAAAGATAGTTGTTCAACAAAATATATTGGAGCAGCCCTGACCGGTTTGGCT
>NW_005281933.1:0-456 GCF_000412655.1 Myotis brandtii
TATATATATATATATATATATTTTAAATTAGGATTTATAATAGAATTCTAACTTCAGCTACAACTATTTTACTGTGAATTCAGCAGCAGTATCTCAAAAATAGTCGTTGTGTTGGAAATTAAAAGTGTTCTACTAAAATAATGCACATCTAAAAATTTAGTTTGGTGCCATTTAATATAAGATTAGCATATATTAATTGGTAGCATTTTATTAGATACCAAATAATAATAAAATTAATCACAATAAGGAAGAAAAATTGTTTTCTTCCTTTATTTTTTGACAAAATTCTGTTTTTCAGTATCTATGTCCCGGAGAAATGATACTTTGACATGCCCATTGAGTAAAAGGTTAAAAGATAAAAAAGTAAATTGATGTTTAAGAGGTATTTCAGGGTTTGTTGTTTTATTGTTTAAAATCTATCAAGTATAATTTCTCCTTTCTCTCTTTTTCTTTTTT
>NW_005281934.1:0-456 GCF_000412655.1 Myotis brandtii
AGTTACACAGCTCACTGAGATTTTTTGATGTAAGCTATCTGACTCCAGAAAGTAGATTTTTAACCACCAAGCTATAGCACCTTTTTTTCACAAGTCTCCTGAGCCACTAAGTAAAAGGCTATAACCACTAAAAAATCCTGTAAACAGGTGCCATTCAAGTTCTGAACAAAAGTAAGCCCTTCCACACATTATGGTCTAGGCATTGCCCCACCCCAAAAGAGTTAAAACATTTCTGAACCACCTTGAAAGTGGACAGAAAGCCCTTTACAATCTTGCTCTGTTTACTTACTGGGCCATCTCTTCACTAGCCCCATACACATTTGCTCCCATCTAAGCTTTAGTTTCACAAACAGAGGCTGCTTTCACTCTGTCACACACTGTCATGGCTCTCCCTACTGGCCAAAGACACTCCCCACCCTTTTGCTCTCATAAGTGCCCAGGTATTCTGGCCAGTTT
>NW_005281935.1:0-456 GCF_000412655.1 Myotis brandtii
CCCATGGCGCTTTCAGGGCTCACTCTTTATAAATGCAAATGAACAAGGTAAGGTCAGACTGCTTTTCAGAAACAACCAAAACAGTACTGACACTGGCATCAGTCAGTAAACACGTAGCCTACCGAAAGGAAACCATTTCTATTGCACTGAACCTCCGAGTGTGTTTTCATGTCTTAAAGGACATAAACTAGGAGAATTATATCCCATCCGAGGAGATGCCTGGACACATACCAGAAGAAGCTTCCAGTCTTTCCAGTCGGCTGACCAGCCAGTCAAGGGAGCCAGAAAACTGGGCACAGTTTTTACGATTTCCTCTAATTAGAGCCGCTGAAAAAAAAAGAAATATTTCTCATTTGTGTGATTTCCTAGTTCCAAACGCGACCAGTAATAGTGGCTCGAAAATGTTGGGTCAAGAAGAAAATACCTCTTCTTTATCTCTAAAGCAACACAAATACA
>NW_005281936.1:0-456 GCF_000412655.1 Myotis brandtii
GAAAGGGTCGTTCGACCCTCAAAGGGGTCGCCACCCATAGGTTGAGAACCGCTGTTCTACATCAAGGTCTACTGTATTATAATGGCACCTAACATAAAAGACAAATTTGCTCCTCTTCCTCCAATCGCCATGCCCCTGGAGAACCTGAGGCAGCAGGTGAGGGGGAAGAGGATGAATTGCAGGGAAGAAGGACAGATAGTACTTCCTTTCTTTGCTGTAGGGCTGTAGTCACATGCCATAGGTTAGGGTGGGACTAGGTGATGGGGGACTCTGAATTGGGTAAGTGATTTAAGTTTTAAATAGGACTTTTTAGTGAGTTTTAATTCTTGAAAGTATCTTAAAAATCTATGAGATATGCCTGAGACATTACCCAGAAGTGATGAAGAGTGATTGACAGAACATGTTGGGACAGAGTAACTGGAGAAAAATAAAACTGTCTTCTGTTTGTACACCACC
>NW_005281937.1:0-456 GCF_000412655.1 Myotis brandtii
AGGAGCTCAACAAAGGGGAGATAGACACATGCCAGATGAAGTTGGGGTGGCATAGGGAAGGTGCTTGTCGGTCAATCAAACCTAGGACAGAGATCATTAATTCTTTTTGCCCTCCCATGAGTATTCTCTGTATTTTTAAAAGTGTTCTGTTAGTAAATTATAAATCAAAATAGCAGACAAGAATATACAATTGGCAAAGCTTAGATAAATGTCTATAACATATCTGTGAGAAAAAAGGAAAAAAGCGACATCTTTGTACCATTATGTAGAGAAAGCAAGAGGCAGATCCTTCATTCAAATATTTGGAGACTACTTCCAAATATGAAGTTTGTTTAATTGCTAACAAGACCAATTGTGCACTATAAATTTTCTGAAATACAACTTTACATACTTGTAAAGTTCTGCCTAACCCTAACACTATTTATTTTATTATATTTATTAATTAATTTATTATAA
>NW_005281938.1:0-456 GCF_000412655.1 Myotis brandtii
CTTTATTTTCCATATATTTTAATAAATTCCTTCTCTGGAAACTGTTTAATCATTAAAATTCCAGGAAAGGGTAAAAGCAGATGCACCTGAGAAAGGAAGAAGATAGAAGATGGAGGAAGACTTAGGCAGAAAAGAGGAACTGAAGTCAACTATTTTGGACAAGTGGAAGATAAGGAGATGGAGGCACACATGTGTCCTCCAACCCTCCCTAAAAGGGGAAGCATGTTGAAGGGAAGCTGAAAGAAAAGGGACATTCACTTAGCTGTCATTAGAGAAGACTGACTCACAGAATGTCCCCTCACCACTTGTAAGGTTCCTAGGAATAGAGTGTATGTGAACGAGCCTGAGTGACCTTCCTTGAAATATCCTGGCATCCTCTGTGACATGGTAGCAATGCAGAAGTTCTCTTTTGCTCAAAGGAGTGGCTGAGAAGAAGGAAGCTGAGTGCACAGCCAC
>NW_005281939.1:0-456 GCF_000412655.1 Myotis brandtii
GGGAAATGGGGGGGTATCCTAGTGCCCAGCTGCTTTTCATAGGGTCAGTTTGTGAACCATCTGGGTGAGCACCTCCTGGGCCTGCGTCCTGGCTCCCAAGGTGACTGGGAGGAGGCTGGGCTGAGGGTGAGCTGCCAGAGCTGCCCAGCGCCCTCCCTGGGCGGCCACGGCTGCTGCTTTGAGAACCAGTTTGCTCTGGCCGGGGGCTTGGGAGGAGCGTCGTCCAGTACAACCAAAAGGTTGTGGGTTCGGTTTCCGACGGTCGGGGCACATAGCCAGGTTGCGGTTTGATCCCTGGTCAGGGTGCATAGGGGGGCAACTGATTGATGCTCCTCCCACCCTCAAAAAAATCAATGAAAACGTGTCCTCGGGTGGGGACTTAAACGTCACTGTGCTCCCTTCTCTGTCCTCTTGGCCCTCTTGGGGGAAGTCGTTTGGAGAAGCTTTGGGGCAGCA
>NW_005281940.1:0-456 GCF_000412655.1 Myotis brandtii
ATGATGTTTCTCTCATTGATGTTTCTATCTCTTTATCTTTCTCCCTTCCTCTCTCTCTAAAAATCAACGAAAACGTATATTTAAAAAAAAAATTGGGCAGGGCTTAGCTGGGTGTGGCAGCACCTGGTATCACTTAATCGTTTACAGCTGCTGGCTGGATGGACTTGGATAGTCCAGGAAGTCTCCACTGGTTCGGGTTTCACTTGTCTGGTGGCTTGGGGAGGGGTAGCTGGAAGACTGGTCTCCACACGGTCTCTCCCCCTAACGAGATGGTCTTTTCAGCGGGAGAGTCAGACTGCTTGCATGGCAGCTCTGGACTCAAGAGTGAGTGTGCTAACAGACCAAAGAGTTTCAGAAATCACAAAGTGTCACATGGGCTGCATTCTTTTGGTTTCATAGGACCAGCTCATAGTCAGTGTGGAAAGGGGCTACATAAGTGCATAAATACTGGGAAGC
>NW_005281941.1:0-456 GCF_000412655.1 Myotis brandtii
GTCTGATTGATGCTTCTCTGTTTCTGGATCTGTTTTTAAAAGCAGGCTTTCAATATTGCTCAGAAGGGGACCCAGGGTTTGTGAGAAATTCATTAATATATACAAAATGGGAAATATTGAGATAATGGTAGGAAAGGGGTGATACTGGATTCTATACTTCTTATTTTTCTATCTGCAAAGCATTGTTGACCCAGTTAGATAATTGACACTTTGAGTTTTATGGAAATGAGATTCTTGAGAAGTAGACAACTGAAGATAGGAGAGGGGTTTGGGTTAAATCAGGAAAGTAATAAGCTCTCAGATGCCGGAGGGACAACTTGAGGTCATTAAATATGCTGTGGATCTTGGGGAAAACTATGCTTGCTTCACAATTTGAGTTTTCCCTGCCTCTGAAACATGTCTCATGAAGAAGAAAACTCCCAATTCTTATCATTTAAGATTAATTCACTATTTCAA
>NW_005281942.1:0-456 GCF_000412655.1 Myotis brandtii
AGGGAAGACAGATGCATGCTCAGTGAACTTGGGGGGACTAGGAAGGTGCTTGCTGTCAATCACACCTAAGAATGGCCAGAACGGCATGCCCACTGCAAGCATGCAAACATTTGGGAATACACAATCCCCTAAATAAAGGCATTTACTCACTTGGGCTCTTGGGACTTAATTCCCTGAACTAAGAAGTTTGCTCTCTTGGTTCTCTTGGGATTCCTGTGACGCGGAGCTTTCGGGACTCTTTTGCTCCTGCTTCCCTGCATTCACCCACGTGGCCCATGCCCATGGGCACCTCACACACAATGGACTGATGGACTGCAGCTAGCCGAATGCCGAACTGGACCGGCTCCAACATGGAAAGAAAGCTCTGGACACTGGTTTTGCTTCTACCTTTAAGAAGCCCCAGCTACACGTCTTTTATGGTTGGACTAAGGGAAATGGGACTTTGGGAACCCAGGG
>NW_005281943.1:0-456 GCF_000412655.1 Myotis brandtii
AAAAAAAGTAGTTAAGATGAAAACCATACCTTGACCTGACTATAAGTTTCCATTATTTTCTAGGTCTTGCATCTGGGGAGATGTGCATCTCTTACCAAGACTGTATAACAGCACCCACAAATGTTTCTCAACTCTTGTTTTCCTTTTAAGTTTCAATATTTAGAAAAGATTTAACTATTAGATATAATTTTTCATACAGAATACAGATGATATGAATAACCAAAACAGAAATTTAAAAACAAAAGATGATTAGTTTTCATACCCTTTAAAAGCAGCTGAGACTTAAAGCTGTTTTCAAATAGGACTGAGTGAGTTAAGGAGAAAGTGAGTATTATCACTATAAACTTTGTCTCATAAGATAGACTGAAGGCTGGATGGTCCCAAAGAATTCAGGCAGCTTTTGGAGATGCGTGTTCTGATAAAGTCCCCAAAGAACTCAGGCAGCTTTTGGAGATG
>NW_005281944.1:0-456 GCF_000412655.1 Myotis brandtii
AGAGAGAAACATTGATTGGCTGCCTTCTGCACATCCCTTCTGGGGATCAAGCCCAGGAATCGAACTAGTGACCTCCTGGTTCATAAACCAACACTCAACCATTGAGCCACACTGTCTGGGCAAGGCTACTTCCTTTTCTTATGTGAAAAAGAAACACATTTGCTTTCTTATCAAAGTTCTAACCATGGATGACTTCAATAACTAAACCAGAAAGCTGAATTAACAGAAAAAATAACACTCTCTTCCTTGAACATTTGGCTCCATAAAAGAGAATGGTGATTAATATTTATTGGACTGTCATTATTTCCAATCAATTTTACTCTTTTTATCTTGTCGGCTTTTTTTCCTACTCAACTGAATAACAATATCTAAACTTTTTCAAGCTTCTCATATATCTCATCTTTTATTCTCACTCACTTTTGTGAGATGAGTTTTATTTCCATCATTAAAAAAAAA
>NW_005281945.1:0-456 GCF_000412655.1 Myotis brandtii
CGATGCTCAACCACTGAGCCACACCAGCTGGGCATCACTATTGCTTTTAAACATAAGTATTTGATAAGATGTTCACAGAAGAAATCATGCATGTGGGAAATGAATCTTCTAAATGACAGTTTTCAAGACATTCTCTACTCCCTAATTATCTTCCGCTTGCCACTCGTTACTTCTTTGCCGAGTCACTTAGAATATCTTAATTGGAAGGTTTCAGAGCTAACAGTTGAAAAAAGCAGGAAAGATAAAATGTTAATCACAGGAATTTTGATTAGACAAATGAAAAAAACATAATTATAACTCCTGTTCGTAGTGCATAGGCTTATCGGGCCCGTGTGGCATCTTTAGTTGTTCTCCATGCTATGTTTGCTACAAGCCATTAGTGTCAAGCCAATCCAACTCACACTGGGGATGGAGCCTGCACCCTGGGCATGTGCCTGACTGGGAATCGAACCGTGA
>NW_005281946.1:0-456 GCF_000412655.1 Myotis brandtii
CAAACCAGGACGCCGCAGATGGGACATTCTTCATGCCGTCCTCTCAGTTTGGTCCCAGCCTCCTTCTGTGCTGTGTCTGCCCCTAAGGTTTTACCCTTTTTGGTCAAAAGAGGTATAAAGATTTGTTTAATTGTCCGCTCTTTCTTCAACTCTCTGCAGTGATTCTGGGCCTCTTCCCTCTTCTCCTTCCATGGATCCTACCAGTATACTAGAATAAATGCTTTTGGGGGAAGGGGCCATCTCTAACAGGGCACCCACTCCTAGGTCAGCCTGTGTTTTCCTGTGCGCCATCTTTAGCCTCGAGTGGATGCCAGCATTTGGCATTTGATAATATACAAATTTATAAAGATGGCGACAGTTTTCCTCCTGGAATCCTGTTTTGTGACTTCAAGGACATAGGGTATTTGGTGAATGTGGCGGCCAACCGTGACAGGGAATGGAATGCTGTAATTGTAG
>NW_005281947.1:0-456 GCF_000412655.1 Myotis brandtii
GCGACCCACAGGTTGAGAACCGCTGCAGTCTAGATGGACTCCTTGAATGAGTGTATACTGCTCAGGTCAGGGGAAAGGGAAGCCCATGCATAGCCTCTGGCCCCGCCACCATGGCTCATCAGCTCACTGAGCAAGCCCTGGGGGTGGCTGACACCCACAGAGCATGTCTCTGGAGTATACACCTAATTATGAAGAGTCTTCTCTGCAGCGGGTGCCTGTGGGTGGACATTCAGATGGAACACAGATATTTCATAGAATATATACATACACCACCACCTGGAAGCAGCTAGCCTAACTGCATGGTGGAATGACTTACTGAAAACTCAGCTACCATACCATTTGGTGCTCGTTTTACAAGACACAGCTTATGCTTTGACTCGGAGACCATTCTCTGGTGCTCTCTCACCCACAGCCAAAATACATGGGTCTAGAAAATGGGTGGATGTTGAAGTGGCT
>NW_005281948.1:0-456 GCF_000412655.1 Myotis brandtii
CCCATAAAAAAACATCAGCAGTGGGTTAAGTATGTTTCAGAAAACAATCTCATAAACCTGTTTCCCAACTGAACCTACCAGGTATTTGTTCAGCCTGTTCTGTTCCTGCTTCCCCATCAATAGGAAATCACCAAACACCATGACTTTTCTCTTCATTCCAGGCCAGTGATCGGTGGCCAGAAAATGCTTGAGACTCTTCCTTGTTGGCATGTGCTCTTCCCCCAAATATTCAGCTCCCTTCCATGGGTGACCAGCACACCCATCGGGAGTCTCCTGTCTCATCCATCTGCTCTCACATTCTCTTGCTTTCTAAACTCTTGGTGCTGGTTTTGATCCCTCCTACCTTATCATAACCACCTTCCCCATATTTTTCATCCTCTCTACGAAGCTAAAGTACAGCACCACTCTCTAATATTCTTCACTTTGACTCAAGTATGGACATCTGCTTAGAGTATG
>NW_005281949.1:0-456 GCF_000412655.1 Myotis brandtii
ATAAAGTGATCCCCATAAGTCTAGTACCCACCTGACACCATATATAGCTGTTATATCATTGTTATTCCCTATGCTGTACTTCACATCCCCAAACACACTACTTCTCAATCCCACAGCACAAGGCAGCTAGATGGAGACCGAAGCTCAAAGACAGCAAATGTATCCCCGAGGCCACACAGGACTCAGTGTGAAAAACAGAAACCAGGTGGAAGTAGGCTCCATTGAGCCTGATCTGAAGTGTCTGTTGAATGCATAGGTGGTTGATAATCTATTATCAGGGAGTGGGGTAGGTGTGGTTAGTGTAGGAAAAAAATGTAGATGCCCAATGTTTATTTTTATACCTCTTCTCTAAATGCTGGGAACTCTGGCTCAGTATTTCAACACCTGTGGGTAAGGTGAGAGCGGGTTGTTGGAATTTTAGCAATGCTCCCATGTCTGGGGGACATGGCTGCAAGT
>NW_005281950.1:0-456 GCF_000412655.1 Myotis brandtii
GCTCTGGCTCCTCTCCGCAGGTGACAGGCTGTCTCTTTCTGTCATTGTGCGGGGGGGTTGGGGTGGCTGTGGACATCCTCCCGTGGAGGCAGGTGGACCAGGCGACCGAGCGTGCTTCTCCGATGGGCTGGTCCGGTGCCCACCCCTGTGCCCAGGGTCTCCCTGGTCTCCTGCCTCATCTGGTCCACCAGCGTCTGCCCTCAGTCCTCAGGGGGTGAGAGCCGGCCCGTCTCCCGGGCAGTTCTGTGGGTGGGCAGGGCAGCCGCCCGGACAGGTGGCTCTGCGGGGCCGGGCAGCCGCAGGGTCCAGAGCGGGAAGGTGGCGGGTGCCCTGTGGGTCCGGGACACCGGGCTGTGCTGTGTGGAGCAAGCTCCTGGGACGTGCAGTCCTGAGGGGAGTCCATCTATCCCAGGAAAGTAGGGAATCGGAGTCAGAACCCTTCCTCCAGCCCAGGCA
>NW_005281951.1:0-456 GCF_000412655.1 Myotis brandtii
CAGAATCCCACTACTGAGCAAAAAATATTATATATATGGTGACTAATTGAACTAACAGATAAGTACCATGTGTTTTTATTTTCAATCAACAATTCATTAACAAGGACATCAGTTTAAATGCCAACATATTGAAAACCATAAATTAAGAGTTGCTGGTTTGTAAACATGATGCCAAGTTAAAGTGTCAATTAAAACCAGTATAAATAGAGTTGAATCACAATTAGAATACTTTTAAAATGTAAAGGCTGTTATTTGCTTCCATTTGAATAAACATGTTTTATGAATGATCTATATTAATTGGATATAAAACTGCCAGAGATTAAAATATGCAGTCTAACTAAAATGAATATGCTATCATATTTTCATAATTCTTATACATCTACTTACATGTCTGTAATACCATATACTTCCAATCCTATCTATGCTAAATTACTCTCTCTCCTGCATATATTCTAT
>NW_005281952.1:0-456 GCF_000412655.1 Myotis brandtii
CATCTCCTTCTCCTCTCCCTGTAATTCAATCTACTTCAGCCATATCACCTCTTTGCTTTTCCTTGCCTATATAGGCCAGACTTGCTCCTGCTTCAGAGCATTCACATCTATTCACTCTGACTACAATGCTTTTCCCCTAATTATCCATAAGGCTCACTCCCCCACCTCCTTGCTCAAATGTCACTGTCCCAGTGAGGCCTCCCCTAAGCATCCCAGCAAAAAGTTTTACTCCTCCCCCCATCATTCTTGGTGCCCCCACTTCTAGCCACCCCCTCTTAGCACTTACCACCCTCTGAAATACTAACACAACATTTACTTTGTTTATTGTCTGATTCCTCCACTAACTGGTAAATTCAATTCATTGATCTTTTTGTTGCACCTAGAAGAGTTTCTGGCACAGAGTTAGTGCACAATGATTATTTGTTGAATGAATGAATGAATGAATGAATGAGTGAA
>NW_005281953.1:0-456 GCF_000412655.1 Myotis brandtii
CAGATTTGTGACCAAAGTATGAACTAGATTTAACAAATGCTTGGGTCCTGCTTCCTATGTTCTAGCCCCATTCTAAGCACAAATACCGGCCGTTTTCACCCTCATAACAACCCGACACGGAGTTACTGCTATTAATCCCATCGGATACATGGCTGAGGCCCCAGAGGTTGTGTAACTTGTGGTCAAGCAGTTCATCAGGGATGCGGCCAGGATTCCAACGTAGGAAGCCTGAGGGCAGCGTCTGTTCTCTACACCCTATTCCAGCAGCCTTTCAAAACAAAGCAGAAAAAGCAGCCTTTGCTTTTTATTTCATGAGGGTCATCCTTCAAATGGAGGCGTTGGGAAAGAGAATGCAAATGAGCCCCACTGATCGGATGCTGATGGTAGATGAAGCATCTAGATAGCTGGGGAAGGACCCTGCCCTTTCTTCTCGGTCTCCATCCCGGGAAACTCCTG
>NW_005281954.1:0-456 GCF_000412655.1 Myotis brandtii
AATACTTTCAACAATAAAGATAAATTAAAAAAAATAATAGAAAAAAGAAAGCAATTTTATTTGGTTACGACACATCATGTATATATATATACCTTTTCTTCAAAATGTCATTAATTTAAGGTTTGTTACCTAGGGTGGGATTATGATCTCAGCTCTCACCACTTTAGTCCTGGTTTTAGAGAGCAAAATGCTGACTTAAGAAAGAGAAGTGAATGAACAAAGTCCCTCCCCATGAGCAGTGCATATGAAGAGCATGCTGGGAAAGTGTTTTGTGTAAAGACCTTACACTATCCTAACAACAAGGTCCCGAACGGCTCTCATGCTGAGAAGGTATGAGTCAGAGGCGGAAGGCAAAGCCCGAGCGTCCATTCATTCGCTCAGTCACTCATTGTTTTCCGAGCACTTAATGCTAGTAGGTGCTCCCGCTCATGTGCCGGGGGTGCCGTCCTCCGGCCC
>NW_005281955.1:0-456 GCF_000412655.1 Myotis brandtii
GGTCCCTGTAATTCTCAGAGTCCTGCTCCATCCTCTCTCGAGATCCTGTTCTACTCTGCGTCTCAGGGCCTCTGCCCGCCTTGTTCTCTCCCACAATGTTTAAGACAGACTCATTCCAGGTGTCCTCTGCATAACCCTTTCTTCTGGCCCCTCTCATGCAGAGCCCAGCTGGGAGCACAATTGCAAGGCTCCATTGTGCCTCAGGGTGTAAAACGCAACACTTTTCAATCTTTTGTCTCAAATTCCTGAGCATTGGGCACTCAGGCTAGACCTTGCCTTTCTTGAAACTCCCTTGCAGTTGGCTCTTGGCACATCTCCTCTCTCTGACCAATCCGTGTCCCCCTCCTCTGCTCCCCGCTACCCTCCTGCCCCCTTCCATGCTGATCTTTTCTAAATACCAGTCCTCCCTCGGCGCTTCTTGCCCTGCCTCCTGCCCTGGTGTTCTCACTGGAGATG
>NW_005281956.1:0-456 GCF_000412655.1 Myotis brandtii
CAGTCCTCTCCAGAGCACAACACTCTACCCCAGCCGTCTCCACCCCCGCCTTCACGGAGACCAACATGCATTTAATGTGTCCTTAACGCGCAGTGACAACCCGCGACAGCCTGATGTCCCACCTGCCGTCTGAAAGGAGGCCTTTGAGAAAACAGACATTTACAGACAGTTTAAAAATGAGCACCCGGGCTGTTTCTTGTCTAAGCCTCCAGTGAAGCTCAAATAGCACCATATGCTGAACGCACACACGATCCATGTCGAATTTTTTATTTTTTGGCCTTCGTTCCTCTTACATGTTTCTCTTCACGTCTCCCTCGTGTGTGGTCGCCGTGATGGGTGCTCGTACATTCCATTGTCCTGCCGCTGATGACACCGCAGTTTCATACAATGAACGTGAAAACCAACCTTTCAGAGTAAACAAGGGAGACGTCCGAGCCTAACACTTGAAATGACATG
>NW_005281957.1:0-456 GCF_000412655.1 Myotis brandtii
GTTATTAAAAACAGGAGGGCGTTCCACTGCACGTTTCCTGAGTGGTCTGTTTCTCTCCCTCCAGGTGCTCTCTGTGGCATGCCCAGACCCTCCGCCCGAAGGGGAATCCGTCACGAGTGAGCGGGGCTGTGTCCCCGCGAGCCCAGGACTTGGCGACGAGCTGAGCACCATGGAGAAGTTCGGCTCCTTCTTCAGTGACATCTGGGACACCATCCTGACCAAGCACCAGGAGGGCCTCTTCAACAGCGTCTGCCTGGGCGTGGTGCTGGCGCTGCCGCTGCTGGTGCTCCTCGCCCTGGTCTTCGTCTGCTGCTACTGCTGCTGGAGCCGGCCGGGCAAGGGCCAGCAGCCGGAGCACGGCCCGGGGAAGAAGAAGAAGAGGAGGAGGAAGAAGGGCGAAGAAGACCTCTGGATCTCCGCCCAGCCCAAGCTCCTGCAGATGGAGAAGAGGCCATC
>NW_005281958.1:0-456 GCF_000412655.1 Myotis brandtii
CTCCAGCTCTGCTGACTGTCAGCCAATCACAGCACCCCACTGGAGCAATCATGAGGACATGGTTGACGGTCAACCAATCCACACACTTCCGCTTCTGAAACTCAACTAATACCTGATCCCACACTTCCCCCAAACCCTTATCGAAAGAGTTCTGTCAGGAGACTGGTTGGAGGCGCGCCCTCCTTGGCCAACCAGGACGCATCACCGTTCTCAGGAGCAGAGCTGTGGCCCAGGACAGCTGCCCCAAGGCTCCTGCTGCCAACACCAGGCCGCTGCCCTCAGGGGCCCGGGCACGTGGGAAAGAAGAGCGCCCGGTGGGAAGGGGGCAAATAAATGCAGGGGCCACGAAGCAGGGGCTGCTGAAGGGCTGCCAAGGTGTAGGCAGGAACTAGGTGGGATCACTAGGCAGAATGGATACAAGACTCCTGGGAGTAACTTAAAGAGTAAACAGGCCCT
>NW_005281959.1:0-456 GCF_000412655.1 Myotis brandtii
TAAGTCAGTCTAGCAGGCTAGAGAATATTGAGTTTTAGAGGAGGAGTCTTGCAGGCTAGGGGAAATGCTTCTAAGTTACCTGGAGTTACAAATCATTTATAAGGTTATTTTTCTGAATTAATATACATCTCATTATTCTGCAGTTCTGAGAGTGAGACATATGTTTTCTGGTTTCCTACTTTTACTATGGTATGCTATCATTTTATAATTTTGCATAATTATTCATTATACTTTATCCAAAATTAACCACTCTATTCTCTCAACTGCATATTAAATTAGTTCATTTGCACATCTCTCTATGTTTAGTGGCCAATATTAACAATCAACTACTTTGAATTTTTTCTGTATTGAGTCATCAGACCCAAAACTAAGTGAGATGAGATTCACATTCACATGGGAAGAATAGCTGTGATACATGTGGTTGCCATCTCACTCACTCACTCACTCACTCACTCA
>NW_005281960.1:0-456 GCF_000412655.1 Myotis brandtii
AGACTCCTGCTCCCTGCAGCCCCCTCCCTAGTGGGCCTCAGCTGGGCAGTGTCCTGCACCTTCCTCTTGTCTAAGCTTGAAAACATACTTGTCTGTGTCCCTTTCCTGTGTAGCCCCCTGGTTGACAGAGACTCTTTAATGAGTTACAGTGTTAAAGACTATTAATGACTCAAGGGATAAGGCCTTCCAGGTAGCGGTGTCCTCTGAAAGCATAAGTAGCTCAGCACCACGCCGTGAGAGGCGAGGCAGCCAGGCAGGGCCGGGGGAAGACACCGTGGAAAGCTGGACTTGTGGTATGTCCAACCTCGCCAAGTAGATGGCCAAGCGCTCTGCTTCGAAGGCCAGCTCCTCCTGAGCTGTGCACCTGTCTCCTGCTTTGCAGGAGATCTCCTGGGAAACGGGTCCACTCTTCTCTCAGGTCTGAGTCCTAATGGCCCTGCACATGCCCCCCTCCAC
>NW_005281961.1:0-456 GCF_000412655.1 Myotis brandtii
CAGAAGATTAATTTTGCAAAATCCAACACCCATTCATCACAAAAAAAATTCTCAATAAACTACAGCTAACATCATGATTCCCTTTTTAATTTTTTTCTCTGGTTTTCCTTTTATTTGCCTTTAAAGACAGGCCTAAAAGTAGCTGGTTGCTATGGCAGAAATAATTACTTTTAATGACTCAGAAAACCTGTGACTAGCCTTGCTCTGAAGTGTGACCATAAAAAAGGAGCAGCTTTAATTTTAAATTCACTCCTTGCTTATTTTGTTCACTCGGAATGCATTGTCTTTTTTCATATATACCTTGAGTTTTGAGCCAGAGAAAGACCGAAAGACATCAGTAATCAATGCAGGGACTCTGAAGCAATGGAGACTTATCAACCAGTTCAAGAAAAAGTAGCAGGAACAGAGACCTTCTTGTCTGCACAGAACATAATTCATAATCACAAGCCATCACAA
>NW_005281962.1:0-456 GCF_000412655.1 Myotis brandtii
ATCAGTTACAGGTAAAATGTCAATACTAACTGAAAGCTCTTTCATGGGCAGGCATTGCTAAGCTAGGCTATGCTGCTGGCTGAAATCTGTCAGGCAAAGAGGGAGATGGGGGTGGGGGTGATAAGGGGTAAAAGAGGTGGAAAGGGAGACCTGCAGCTTCTCCCCTTAAACTACAACCCCACGCACTCTGCCCCCAAGATGATCATTAACACCCGAGGCCATCCTCTGCAAACCTAAACAGCTTCCAGAAGATTTAAAGGATGCTATGATCAATGTTGAGCAAGCCTTTCAAGTACCATTGGTATGATTTAAGTTCTCATTAGTTTTATAAAACAATCATTCTTTCAGAAGATAGGAAGTTGTATGCAAGGCAAAATGAATACCAAGTTTCCATTTTGCAGTTTATAGATTTGATAAATTACCATAATATATCCCTTTTTCAAAATGAAAGATGCC
>NW_005281963.1:0-456 GCF_000412655.1 Myotis brandtii
GTGGTGGGCGCGGGCGGGGAGCCCCTCAAGGCCTACAAGTGCGAACACTGCCGCGTGCTCTTCCTCGACCACGTCATGTACACCATCCACATGGGCTGCCACGGCTTCCGCGACCCCTTCGAGTGCAACATGTGCGGCTACCACAGCCAGGACAGGTACGAGTTCTCCTCCCACATCACGCGGGGCGAGCACCGCTACCACATGAGCTAAGCGCAACCCGTGGGCCAGGACCGGAGCGCCAGGCTGCCCGATGCTGCAATATGGACCGGACCGACCAGACCAGGGCTCTCTTTCCCAGGGGTAGGGGTGGCTGTTGCTGTTTTTCTAAGTTGGCTGGGAATTTGATCTGATGGGCATGTTGGCACGTTGATGTTTCTCTCTCCCCCTCCCTTTCAGTCCAAAAAAATCCACAGAAATAATACCCTCGGGTGAGGATTAACCAAAAAAAAAAAAAAA
>NW_005281964.1:0-456 GCF_000412655.1 Myotis brandtii
CTGCTCCCGATCCTGTTCATCCGTGACCAGTTATTCCTCTGGGGGAGTTCTGGCCGCCAGAAGGTTTGAACAGACACAGCGGTTTTCTTGGGCAGCTCAAGGTCACTCGCCATAACGTCAGAGGAAGCCGCTCCTTGGGAAAATGGAACTGAACAATGGCAATTATGCTTCCCAACAGATGCCTGTGTCCTTAATTTGCCCGCTGCGGAGTGAAGCCGCAGAGATTGGAATGGTCCCAGGATGAGGTGTCAGGACTGTCGGCTTCGATTAAGATGCATTGGCTTATCACGAGGAGTCCCCCCTCCCCTTTGAAGCACAGAGGGATAGAGTACGTCAAGGGGAGCTGGCAGAGAAAAGCAGGCCGGGGAAGAAGGGAAGTGATGTCTGAGAGAGGGAGGAAGGGAGGCGGGGAGGGACCGAGGGTGAGAGGAGAAGAGAGAAGGGGGAGGGGGGGGG
>NW_005281965.1:0-456 GCF_000412655.1 Myotis brandtii
TCTCTCCCTCAGCTCATCCCCCTGGAAATGCTACTCATCCTCCATGCATCAGCTTTAACATCAATTCTATGAAGTCTTCCCTGACTCCAACACTTGAAAGATAGACACCTTCTTCATTTGTACATTTACTTTCTTTCTGCAGATCTCTAAGATTACCTGGTTTTCCCTCTCTTCTTGACAGGCTGTGAGCTCCTGAGGAGTATGAACAAGGTTAGACAACATAGTGGACTCTAACGTCAGGCTGCCTGGATTTAAATTCTGGCTCCATTTCCAATGAGCTGCATATCTTTGGCGTCTTTGCCTGTTTGAGCCTCAGTTTCTTCGTTAGCAAAGTGGAGATGATGGTACCTACCTCGTAGGGTTGTTGTAAGAATCGAAAGAGTTATTTCCTGGAGAGTGCTTAGAGCAGAGCCTGGAACATAGTAATTCCTTAGCAAATGAGATCTGTTATTATTT
>NW_005281966.1:0-456 GCF_000412655.1 Myotis brandtii
GCTGTGCCAGCCCTGGAGGACTCTCTGCTTCTGAGTCACAGAAGAAGCTCCAGGCCTGAAAGGCCCGACAGGAGCTCCTGAGCAAGGACCAGACTTTCCTCATGACCCTTTTGGCCTCTGAAATGCACTCAGCCCTTCCCAGCTTCTCAGAGACTCTTTGCTCCAGAGTCAATTTTTTATTTATTTTTTCCTCATACATTTGACTTGCCAAACTGTGACGCCAACCAGCCCTGTCCTTCAGCCACATTGCTGGGGAGGCCCAGGATGTTGCTTTCCTAGGAGCCAGTCCTTCCTTTGAGCTGCCTCAGGTCCCGGCTGGTGTTCCCCGGAGTAGGGCCCGAGAGAGGCATGCACAGGCTGGCAGCGGTCTGGTTTCCACCATGTCCTCTATTGTGACAGCCCTCCCTCAGGCCTGGCTCTGTGCCCCTGCTCCAGATGCCAGGCCAGCTGGGCCAG
>NW_005281967.1:0-456 GCF_000412655.1 Myotis brandtii
AAAAAAAAAAAAAGAATTAATCATCCTTTCCTCAGTTTTGACTATATGAAAGCCTTATCACTTTCTTTAATGATTACTTTTTTTTTTCTGCACAATATTTTAGGGAGATCTTGCTTGAAAGATTGGATTGCCTAAGCAGGAAGAAGTGGAGAGCCAGGCCCTCTAGGTTCAAATCCAGTTTCTGCCACTCGCAAACTGGGAAACCTTGGACACATTTGCTAACTTCTTGTGCTCCAATTTCCTTCTTTGAACGGTTGGAACAATAATGGTCTCTTTCCAATTAGATTGTTGTGACTGGCCAATGAGATAGGATTGCATAAAGTAATTAGAACATTGCCAGGCACTGGAGAGGCAGTATTTGGGTAAGCAATTATTATTGTTGTTGTTATTTTTATTATGACTAGTGTGTTCATCATATTGATGATCAAGCATGCAGAGTATCACGCTTCCATAAAT
>NW_005281968.1:0-456 GCF_000412655.1 Myotis brandtii
GTGAAATGGAAGGGCCCGCCCTGGACTTTGAACACCAGCCCTCTCCTGCCTCTGCCTGGATGTGGCCCTTCTGCCCCGGAAGTCTTGTTCCTCGGGAGAGAGGACAGTGTGAGGCCTGGGGTTGTATCTCCAGGAAGTAGAAAGCCATGGACTCAGACAGAGCCAGTGCTGTTCCTCCCTGCCTCACGTCCGACTCCGCCCCTCTGCCCTATGGTGCCCAGGCTGCCTGCGCGGCTTGGACCAGACCTTGCCAGCAGGTTCCTAAGAGGCTTGCAACTGGTGGCCCCTCCGGCCAGTATGTCTTTGAACTCGCCTCCCAGGGGAGAAAGCGTATGCTCCTCATGGAGGTGCCCACTACTCAATCTGGAATTGCTTTCCCTTCTTCCCAAAGCTTAATGTCACAGGAAGTCCTGAGCCCTGAGCCCAGTCTAGCCTCCAGGACAGAAGAATGTGTGC
>NW_005281969.1:0-456 GCF_000412655.1 Myotis brandtii
GTCCTTCTGGACGACCTTCCAGACAAAGCCTGGGCTGTGAGCACCGAGGCAGAGGCAGCCACCACAGTGGTGGGGGCTGAAACCCTTGCACGAATTTCGTGCATCAGTCCTCTAGTAAAATATAAGACCTCAGCACTAAAAGTGTAAGGACAGCCTCACAGATGAGAGATGACCCTTATGTATTGCTGAGCCTCAGAAGACTCCATGCAGTACAAGTTCACTTTACAGGAAATTTAAAGCTGGTAAAATTGAAAAACATTCGTTTGGGAGATATATATATATTAATTATAAAATCTTTAGAGAGTCTCAAGGGTGTAAAAAACACAAGACTCAGAACAGAGATTACATCTGGGGGACAGGGCTGTGAGTGTCAATGCCAACAGGAGTCCCCACAGTGAGGTGGACTGAGGACACTGTATTCACTGCAGACAGCTGGATGGTAATACAGCTCGTCAG
>NW_005281970.1:0-456 GCF_000412655.1 Myotis brandtii
TGAGACTCGAGCATGAATGTATGTTAAGAGAACTCAAGGAAACCTTGTGTAACAAGTGTCCTTTGAGAGGAAAGAAGAGTTAGCAGACGAAGTGAGTAAGGAAACTGGAGCTAGTTAAGGTATGCTCTTCAGGCCATTGTAAATAGCCAGGCATCACTTAAATACAGGGATACATCCTAAGAAATGCATTCTTAGGCGACTGCGTCATTGCGCAAACAACAGGAAGTGCACTGCTTGCTGTCTACGGGGTGATCAGTCAGGGCTGGGCCCCCTGCCAGGCTCCCTCAGCGCCTGGGAGCCAGGCGGTGCCCCTGTCCCCCGCCATCACTGCTGGTCGCTGTCTGCAGGGCATTTGGGCCCCCGCGCGTACCTTCCTTGGCCTGGTGCCGCCGCTCACCTGCTCCACTATCCCACAGCAGTCCCACTCTCATCAGGGCCCATCGGGGCTGGCAGCGC
>NW_005281971.1:0-456 GCF_000412655.1 Myotis brandtii
TACATTTCTGTTTTTTAAAGCTCTCTGTTTGTGCTACCACAAAATATGATGCCCTGACCTGTTGAACATTTTAAGCTAAAGGATTTTGAGAAAATGGCAGAAGAAAAGTCACTCTGATCTCCCTGTGACCTCCACTTCTCCCCTAAAATAGTTCATAAAACCCTCATGTGAGAGGTGGACTCCCTATACCTGGAGGGAAGGAGCACACATCTCCAAAAACAAAGGGACACTGAGAAGAATTTTAACACACAAGCCTTGCTAAGTTTTCCCTAGTTTACTACACCTAACTCATATCCTTTGTCCTATCATATTAGAACATGACTGTTCACTTTTTATCAAACCTAGCCAAATAATGTACTTTAAGTAGTTAGAAGCATCTTTATTTTCTTACTAGAGGCCCGGCACACGAAATTGGTGTGTAGGTATGGTCCCTAGGCCTGGCCTGCGATCAGGGCC
>NW_005281972.1:0-456 GCF_000412655.1 Myotis brandtii
GCTGTGGGAAACAGGATGAGAGGAAGCAGCCTAAGGACAGCCAGACCTGGGAGACAAAAAGCTTGGCACAGGCACGGGCTACCTGCCTATCTTCAATGAAGGCCAAGGCTCACTCCTCCAGCTCCATCCCTGTGGTGGATGGGTTGATGGTCCCTCCGTGTTTGCCCATAATCTTCTCTTACTTAGATGGACATAGACAGCACCTCATCTGACTTCTTTGCTCAATCCTCCTTTATAGAGAGTAGCTATTGAGAGTTCAAGTGCAACTTCCTGCCTCTTCCCACAGAATAACTTCCAGAGTGAGCAGAAGTCTAAGTTGTCAGATGTGTGTTACTTTCTGCAAAATTGCATTGAGCTCTCATACTTGCTAAATGTTCCACAGTATTCCCGGGACAACCTCATGAAGTTGGTGCTATCACTGCACCCGTTTCAGTGATGAGGAAACAATGGCTCAAA
>NW_005281973.1:0-456 GCF_000412655.1 Myotis brandtii
AATAATAAAAGCATAATATGCTAATTAAACTGGACAGACAAACGATTTTCCAGAATGACCAGTGGGCAGGGGGCGAGGTCAGCAAGCCTGCACTGCCAGGCCAGCCATGGAAGTCCTGGCACCCCCCCCACCCCTTCCACAGAGGTGGCGGAAGAGGGAGCTGTTTGGTCCTGGTCCCAGCACCATCCCTTCCACAGAGGTGGGGGGAGGGAGGCGATGGGGGCAGCATGGTCCCAGAGCCTCTGCAGAGGTGGTATGGGGCATGACCGAGGCATTTTAACCTCCCACAGCCCCTCCCCTGGCCAGATAGGCCCCAGATTGTGCCCCCCCCACCAGTGAGTTTGGGTGGGGGGCAGTGCTAAGGAGCACTGAGCCCAGCGTCTGGGTGAGCGGCACTCATCCCCCCCCACCCCCCACCTCGCTCAGCTAGAAGCCAGGCTCATGGCTGGCGAGTGC
>NW_005281974.1:0-456 GCF_000412655.1 Myotis brandtii
CATCCCATGAAAAGTTAAATACGTGATGGATTTATTAGGATTGTCACAAATGAGTCAGGCATGATAATCACCTGACTAAATACTTTTGTAGTCTTTATGATGTGAGAGTCAAGCACTCTTAAAAGGAGAAGTTCAGTATCATCTTCTTTTATCTGAAATGCAATGCTCTCATATATTTAGTCAACAAATATGCAGCACAAATAGCAAACACTCTGAACTTACTATTCTGCACTCTTGCAGCAAGGGATGATGGGAAGACACATTTCTAAATTATGAGACCTAAACAGGCTCTGTTGGGCAATTTCTGGAAAGACTTTTTTTTTTTCACGAAAAGAAGTATAAACCTGTCTGGTATTTTCTTTTCCTGATTTAACTATAGACATGATCCCTGGAAGCACAGCAGCCATGCTGCACCCATGAATATAATAATAATAATAATAATAATAATAATAATAA
>NW_005281975.1:0-456 GCF_000412655.1 Myotis brandtii
AAAAAAAAGAGAGAAAGTAAATGTGCAAAATCATTACCAAATCATACAATACAGCAAATAACATGCTAAAATTACTAACAGTTTAATCCAGTGTTTGTTAAGCCAGACTCTGGAAGCACGAAAGTAAGATATTACTCATGCCTTAAAGAGCTCCTGGTGCCAAGCAGAACAGAGCTGGGACGTCAGCCCTCAACAACTATTTGTTAAACTAAATCAGACCCAGAAAAGTCAGTGAGTTGACAGCGATGGTAAGAATTAGTGGGCAAGAGAGCCAGGTCCTTAGAGGATCGGTTGGGTTTGGATCGGCATAAGTAAAACAGAAGAATGGCCTTAAGTATCACCTTTAATTTGGGGGTTAAACAATAGCAACAACATCGATATTGTTTGAGGTGTTAACAGTAACCTGGCTGCCCCAGGATGGAGCGCAATCTCACACCATAGCATGGGGCTTGGGGG
>NW_005281976.1:0-456 GCF_000412655.1 Myotis brandtii
AACAACAACAACAAAAACACATTTTAAATGAAGCAATGTTTCACCCATCAATAGGCAACAGAGGGAATGTTAATAGCATCTTAAAATTTAAGACAAACTTCATGTATTTTAGAACAGTCATGAGTAAAAAATATAAACACAAGAAGAATACATTATGCCTTTTCCATGGTGTCCTGAACCAATGTGGGCAACTAGTTAGTATCCTAAGTCACAGAGAAGTAAAGGAATAAAGAAAGATGGTCTGCCATTTACTCAATTGGCTAATATTAGGAGCACAAAAATTCCTTTTGGGGGCAGAAAAGAGCAATAATTTTATTAAAAGTAAAAAGTATCCCTTCCTACAAGAGGAAATAAGGCTCTCAGACTATAAGTAAACAGTGAAGGAAAAGATGTATTTTGAAGCCTAATCATTGCTTTTTTAAAATTTTTTCATTGATTTCAGAGAGGAGGAGGGAA
>NW_005281977.1:0-456 GCF_000412655.1 Myotis brandtii
TCTGTCTTGTGTCCTTTCCATTCCCCTGCTAGTCTGCTAAAACTCACACAGAGTTTTCTGAATATCTTTCTTTTTTCTCTCTTTAAATGTTTAGCTCTTGCATGAGAATTTCAGTCATCCCAGTGATCCTCAAATTTGGCTGCATGTTAGAAACCTCTAGAGAGCTTTTCAAAAATACCCATGGTCTGAGCCAGTATTTATGCCCTCTGGGGGTAAAGCCCATACAGGGTTAATTTGTAAAAGCCCAGGTGATTCTAAGGCGAGGTCAGTTTTTTAGCACTGAAAGAAATGGAAGTTCAAAGGAAATACTGGGAAAAGAAAACTTTGCTTAATGAATATTTCATGATATTACACAATCATATAGGAACGCCAGAAGATAGAAAAGTCCTTGAGAAGGACTTTGACTGTGAGTGTGAACAGAGAAAATGAAAAGAAAACTGTGAAAACATTACCTCC
>NW_005281978.1:0-456 GCF_000412655.1 Myotis brandtii
AACTCTGTGCTTAACTTTTTGAGTAACTGCAGACTTTTCCAAAGTGGCCACACCATTTTACAGTCCCACCAGCAGAGCACAAGGGCTCCATTTTTCCACATCCTCACCAACACTTGTTATTGGTTGTCTTTTTTATTGCAGCCAGCCTGGTGAGAGAGGTTACATTCAAGTGGGAGTACTGTGTGAGCTTACCGACCACAGCACTGAGCACAGTGAGAAGCAACAGGGAACGCTTACAGCTTCTGATTGTAATGCGGAACATTCTCTGCATGGGACAGGGTTTGGAGAGTGGAGGCCGGTTCCCTGAGTGTTATGAACGAAGGGACTTCTAGAACTGACCTCACACAGTTGTGAGGAGCAGGAGAATGAAGGTCCCACAGTGGAGGTGGAGTAATTAACTGGTCAATCTCAGAAATCCAGTCGAGAAAGGGAGCTGAGAGGAGGGTGACAAGGAGC
>NW_005281979.1:0-456 GCF_000412655.1 Myotis brandtii
TCAGTTCTCTCTGCCATTCCCCACTCCCAACAGGCTTTTCCCCTGAAGGCTATGAAGGCCAGGGGAAGCACTGGCAAATCTCTAATGAGAAATTATTGGAGAACTGCACACTAGTCAAGAAACGAATGGTTTGGGATTTTTGTTTGCTTTTGCTTGATTTCACACTGTAGTAACAGCTGTGTTGTAGAACAATGAAAATGGTCTCTGCTCAGTCTAACTCATCTCTAGGAGGGCCGATTTGCCCAGACTTGAGGAACTGGGATGCTATTGTCAGAAGAGAGCAGCAGGAGAGCCAAAGCAAATTACAGAAGACATGGAAATAAAGCTGAAGGAAGAAAGGAATTTCCTTAATTAAGAAGAAAATGAGGCTCTTAGAAACCAGACTGGGCAAACTCAAGAGAGATGTCGCTGTCCCTGCCTTTAAGCATAGTGTGGTGGGCTGAATAATGGCCCCAA
>NW_005281980.1:0-456 GCF_000412655.1 Myotis brandtii
GCAACCCAGGTACGTGCCCTTGATTGGGAATCAAACCAGAGACCCTTCGGTGTGCCGGTCAATGCTCTAACCACTGAGTGACACCAGCCAGGGCTATAGCCATTCTTTTTAATCAATTCCTACATCCTAGGCACTGAGCAGAGCCCCTCACATAGATTATCTAATTTTTCCAAAGAGCCCAGATATGAGGGCCCAATTTTACAGTTTGGAAAACTGAGGCCTGGAGCGGTTGAGGACTTTGCCATTCACTGCACAGCATGGGATCCCTGCCCCCGGGTCCTTGCCACTGTCATGATTCAACACCTCGGGAATAGCCCCTACCCCTTTTCCTTACAGCAGAGATAGCACTTAATGTTCCGACCTTGCTTTCCCCCTTAAACAATTTATCTTGAATGAAGCTCAATTGCAGTACGTGGAGCACTTCTTTGCAAGTATGCACAGGCGTACCTCAGAGGC
>NW_005281981.1:0-456 GCF_000412655.1 Myotis brandtii
CCCAGTGCACAGGCCAATGCTCTAACCACTGAGCAAGACCCAGCTAGGGCACAATAAAATTTTCTTAAGTGTGTCATGAGGAGCCTTCCTCCCCTCAGTGTGGAGAGGGCGGGGATGTGGAGAAGAATTAATGCTGTACTCTATATGAACTCTAAGTTTTATCATCTGTTGACACAAAAGGAATGCAGCAAATTGTCCTTCCTTCAAGCATATCACAGGCGACATAGTGACTAAAATGAGTCACACTGAAGTAATATCTATATTCGAGAAGGACAGGGAGTTGTCTCTCATTGGTTGCTTTACCTCAGAGCTTAGTAATGCCCTCAGCTCTGAGCAAGCCCTCCAGCATTTGTGAAATAAATGAACTCTTCTCACTCTGTATTTGAGGAAACCGATTATCTTAGCTGTTCTGTAAGCCTCTGACTTATCCTATATAATAAAAGCCTAATATGCTAA
>NW_005281982.1:0-456 GCF_000412655.1 Myotis brandtii
AACAAAATAGAAACAGACTCATAGAGAACAGACTGACTGCTGTCCGAGGGGAGGCGGTTGTAGGGCTGGTGAAAAAGATGGATGATTGATTTTTAAAGCCTCAAAAGCATTTGTTCTCCACCTACTTAGAAACATCATAGGAGCCATTGTTGCCAATAAAAACAACATGACTCTAACCACAAAACTGCACCACTTCAAAAAGAGGATGGATGCACCATTTACCACACTGTCAGTACACATCTGTGTTGGTCCTCCCACTGGCATATAGCAGGTGTCATAATCAGCAGGTGTCACCGAGAACAAGTATAGAATGGCTTAATCAAAAAAATAAAGCATTTTCTTGGACAACCTACTGAATAGAAGATATTTACCAATGAAATATCTGATAAGGGTTTAATATCCAAAATATATAAGGATTTCATACAACTTACCCCCAAAACAAACAGTCTGGTTAAA
>NW_005281983.1:0-456 GCF_000412655.1 Myotis brandtii
AAAAGACTAAATAGCAAATACTTTATACTTTCTGTGCCATACAGTCTCTCTCACAACTACCCAGCTCTGCCACTGTACCCTGCCAGCAGTCATAGACAATACATAAACAAATGGGCATGGCTGCGATCCAATAAGACTTTATTTGTGGACACTGAAATTTAAACTTTACATAATGTTCATGTGTCACAAAATAGTCTTCTTCTTTTGATTTGTTTCAACCACCACTAAGAAATATAAAAACTACTTTTAGCTTGCAGTCTGTACTAACACATGTGATGGGCCAAATTTAGTTCCATGAGCCAATGCCTGCTGCTATTTCACGAGCAAGCAATTCTCTATCGATAAGATTTCTGACCTCCCTCGACATTCTCACTCTGTTTGGGAGTCTGGAGAGAGAAACTGGGCTTATGTAGCTCTAGTCCTTCTGTTCCCTTTGCTGTTAGCAGTTAGGAGCAC
>NW_005281984.1:0-456 GCF_000412655.1 Myotis brandtii
AGGGAATGAAGGGGCATGCAGATTCTTCCACGATGAAAGATTAACTGTTGATCTGAAATATCTATTTATTTATGTCATCAGTATACAGGTATTTGTTTCCGAGGGTACTCCACACAGAACACAGAAAGGTAACATACATGAAAACTTCCGTTAGCACATTTACTTGTTGAGTAGTTTAGTGGCACTCTGAACGTAGAGTGTGGTAGAAATGTCTGCCCCGATGCTGAACCTGGGTTGTGACCGTTCCCTTATGAAGCCAAATTAGACCCAAGCTTATAAAAATATGCTGGTGATCGCAGGGCTTTCTCAGAGTCTCATCCCTGGGATAGAAGGGGTTTTAGTTCCAGATCATTAAGGTGCACTTAGATTTCCAAGCCCAGAACTCAGGGGAAATAAGAAAAGAAAGATGGGGGAAGAAATTGAGTGACCTTCTTTTCTTTCTTTCTTTTATTTTTT
>NW_005281985.1:0-456 GCF_000412655.1 Myotis brandtii
TTGTGAGACCCTCAATTGGCCCTGTGGGTATTGCCATTCTGCTCAATGTATTTGACCTCAGGAGTCTCAGGCCACCTGAGGGAGTGGGGGGATTTGACCATACATTCATAATAACTTTCAGTTGTTGTTTTATTTTTCCCTTCCTCCTGAAGAGGACTTGCAATAAACATGAGCTAATTGAAAGATACATGTGGAGGCATCAATGAGGCCGCCCTGTAGTTCAGTGGTGACTGAAGACCTGCCGCACCCATCTGCTGTTCGCTGTGGTTCTCCCAGCTTCCCTCTCCCGGCCCCGTCAGCTGTCTGGCCTTTCAGGCTCATGCATAGCGAGTGAGCTCCTCTGCCTACCACGCGCTGTCATCCTTTGCTCCCGCCCCACCCTACCCCAGATGCTTCCTGCCTCCTCAAGCTCCATCATTAACTGAACTGCACGTGCACAACTACACCTGAGGAGCC
>NW_005281986.1:0-456 GCF_000412655.1 Myotis brandtii
GAGTTGGTGGGGGATAGGGTGCACATATTGGCGCACGTATCGGGCTTTGTACTGACTCGGTGTAGAACCACCATGAAATACAACCCTAGGAAACCAAACTCAGAGAGGCTGACCCTAAGACGTGTGCACTCAGCATTACCCCCGGCACACAGGAGGCAGCCCAGAGGTATTGGCAAATGCATTTATGAAGGAAGAGAATTCGCTGAGAACATTAAAAGGCTGAATATCTACAACCACCTGCTGGCGGGTGTATTAGTCAACACTCTGTGTTGCAAGGGACAGGACCCATTCACACCAGCCTAAGCCAGAAACTTAAAATAAAAGTTAAGAATTTACAAATGGAGGGGGTGGAGGAGGTTTACAAATTGTCTTGGAAACTGACAAGTCCAGATCCTGCTTCAGGCATGGTTGGATCCAGCGACAAAGAGATGTATGGCCGGCCTTGGCTTTCCACCC
>NW_005281987.1:0-456 GCF_000412655.1 Myotis brandtii
TTTTTTTTTTTTCTGGGCCTTCCACCTACGAATCTCGCAAGCATCCCTCTTGCCTCCCCCTCGCAAGAAAACGCCACTTAAAATCCAGGCAGAGATCAGCTACCTCTTGCCAACACCCTATAGGACTACAGTCTTATCAAGATCTCTTCCAGTCTTAACTGGGGTAAATGAAGAAAACAAGTTCTTCGTAGAATCTTTAGGGGGATGTCAGAAAAAGTACCAAAGAATTCACCTGCACCTGGTCACTTTAAAGATATCAAGGAACTGCCTGTGTGTACACAAACACACCACCATTGCACACCCACAGGCAGCCACACACATAGTGGGAGTGAGGGGAATGAGATGCAGTAACATGAGTGTGTGGTGATAACCTTTTCTTAACTGAATTAAAACTTCCCCCTAGATTCCTCTCTAGAAATGTATGTAATATTGTCTTAAGAATCAGTTGCTCTCAGA
>NW_005281988.1:0-456 GCF_000412655.1 Myotis brandtii
AGCTGAGTCACATTAATGATGATGTCCAACAGAGGATCTGCAAACCTTGCTGCCCACAGGCTGGTCCCCATTTCTGCCATTCTGCAGTCTTGGTGTTTAGCTTTTCCAGCGATTGCATAAGATGCTCCTGCATCCTTTCCATAAGTTGCCATTTTTGCTTGAGTTAGCATTTCAGCATCTATTTTTTGCAACCCAAAAGGACCTTAACAAATCCTTGGTGATAGCAAGATCATTTCTAAGTTTCTTTCCTGCTTTACTATTTTCTGAAACCAAGAAGCCATAACTAAACACGGTGTCATTTAAAACTTAGGTCATGGTTGATGGACACAGTAGACATTGGCTACATTAGGAATAATGGCTACACTTCATTGAGAGAGGCACTGTACTAAGGACTCTGAAATACTTTATCTCATTTAATCCTTAAAACAACTCTGAACTATCTTATTTTATAGAAAA
>NW_005281989.1:0-456 GCF_000412655.1 Myotis brandtii
AGAATGGTGGTATCCCCCAATGCCTGGAATCCAGAGTTTCTGATACCTACTGGCAATGGGGCCGTGTACGCACTCCCTTCACCAGTAGCAGAATTTGGGGGGAGATCCGCGTTTAGGGGTCATACGGACCCCTGGAGAGGCCACAGCTGGCGTAGGTTTCCCTGGCCACACTCATGGAAGCTCATGCCACCCCCTGTGTCTCACCCAGGTGGCACTGGTGGTGTTTACTGTCCATACTCTGGTGACCGAGGAGAATGCCATGGACGCCGAGAAAGCCTTTGTGACCATCACGGTTCTCAACATCCTCAACAAGGCCCAGGCTTTCCTGCCTTTTTCCATCCACTCTGTTGTCCAGGTGAGGCAGGGGGAGGGAGGCGGCTTGGAGGAGACTTGCAGGGGTGTGCCCGGTCTCCATGCACCCGCCATCCATGGAGGAGGAGGAGGAGGAGGAGGAGG
>NW_005281990.1:0-456 GCF_000412655.1 Myotis brandtii
TATTATAAAATACTAGTAGAAAAAAAAACTGCAGGAGGAGCGCAATAGCGCTCCCGGCACTCAACTATGGCCAACTCCAGTCTATCCCAGCAGCAGGAACTCAGGAAGGGATTACTCCCCGCCCTTACCCCAATGATGTGGGCAGAGAAGTAACAACTGGCCTACCCAATACAGGAGTACTGCAGCTTTTATCCTCCTTAGAACCCCCAAAAGATGCTGCATGGGCCTGGATCAACATTTTGTTAACGAATCTCAAGGAAAAACCCAACTTTCATCGGAGCCTAACTGCGGTGACCAGACCATGCCTGGCTGGCCAGTTATGACAAAGGAAGAGCAGACAGGACATGGGTCTGATTTTGTTCCTGGTTTTGATGTTGCTGCATTTTTGTTTGCTATAGTCCTACATAAACCTATCAAGCATGGGCTGCTTTTCTTAGGAACCAGAAAGGCATCTAA
>NW_005281991.1:0-456 GCF_000412655.1 Myotis brandtii
GGGAGCCCCTGGGAATCTGTAGAAGGTGCCATTGCGCCCCTGAGAGGGGCTGGTCTAATAGGGGTTCTGACTTTATCTGGATGGCGTGTTCTACCTTCTGGTAAAGTTTCTGCAAAGAACGGTTCTGACCCTCAGAATGATTGAAGGACTCCCCTTAAGAGCGAGTCGAGAGCCTGGAGTTGTGAAGACACCTAAATGTGTGGAAGGTTTGCCCTTTCCCCACCTGCCCCATCATTTCAGGGCCTGTTTGCTTTAGAAAAAGAGCGGCTGCCTCCGGAACTCTCTCTGATCATAAGCCGCCTTTTTCTAACTCCAAATGTCACCTCTGTCTCGCAGGATCTTCTTCAGATTCGATCGTATATCTACGCGGAAGAGCCGAGCATTGACATCCACAATTTTGTGGGAACATTTACCAGGGTACGTAGCTCAGCTTGCCACGGACTCCCGTCTTAGAGT
>NW_005281992.1:0-456 GCF_000412655.1 Myotis brandtii
CTCTAGTTAATAATAATGCATCAATATTGGTTCATTAATTTTGAATAATATATTATACTAATGAAATATGTTAGTAACAAAAATACTGATTGTAGAATATGTGGAAGTTCTCTGTATTATCTTAGCAATTTTTTTCAGTAAATTTAAAGCAATTTTAAAATTAAAAGTTTATTTTTAAAAAGGTATACTCCTGTCCTATGCAAGGCCTAACTCTGCATTTCTCTTCTCAGAGGTAAGCATCAGTTTCTTCGATGCCTTTCATTGTCTTCACATTTACAGCAATATATATAATACTTGATATATAATATATTTAAAAATATATATGGCAACAAATATAATGTATTATATATGCATATATGTATATAGAAGGGTGGGTGTGTTTAGATAGATACATGATTAATCATATTTATATTCATAACACTGTATACAGTGGGGCCTTGACTTACGAGTTTAATT
>NW_005281993.1:0-456 GCF_000412655.1 Myotis brandtii
CGGGCCGTAGTTTGAGGACCCCTGCCTTATTGGAACAAACTCTCTTTTCAGGTTAACAAATCACCCTGCTGCTTCTCTCAGATTCTCTGTAGAAGTTCTAACAGCACATGAGGCTGAAAAGTGGGACTGATGAACTGCATAGATGGGGACAAATGTGCTAACTTTGAGAAATGAAGTTCATGAAGATTGAATTTGACTTCCTCTAGATAGCCCCTCTAATTCCTCTGACCAGCATCTCTGCTTTATCTAACAGTCCTTGGCACATTATGAGCTAAGTTTGAATGTTCTATTTAACATTTGATGCATATTCACTCATTTGGCAGGACAGAGTAGGGTCTGTGGGATCATATATATGGAAGCAAATAACCCAGTTCTTTCTTTCCCTCAAAGATTTGATCATCTTATTGAAGAGACATCATCATCAACACCACACACACACACACACACACACACACA
>NW_005281994.1:0-456 GCF_000412655.1 Myotis brandtii
AGTTTACGGAGGAAGCTAAGAGTACCCGCCTTTTGTTCAAACGGTGACTACTTCTTCTCCCTGTTATTCAATCCACAGGCCAGGAAGTGAAAGTCATATTCAGACTGAGAAATCCTTTAGATTGAAACTTCTCCAGATCCTAAAGTCATGGCTGGGCCATTCTCATTCTCTAATAAATTGTTTAACAAAAAGGAAATGCCTTTCCATCTCTGTGTGTAGCCACCATACTAGAGAGGGGGTGTGAGTATGTAGAAAGTCACAGAAAGGTCTGGGAAAGAGTCACACAAAGTTAATGGGTGGAGCCCAGATGATATGGCTCAGTGGTTGAGCTCTGACCATTGACCTGTGAACCAGGGGGTCATGGTTCAATTCCCGGTGAGGACACATTCTAAAGCTTGATCCCAAGTAGGGGATGACAGGAAGGTGGCCAATCAATGATCCTCTCTCATCATTGAT
>NW_005281995.1:0-456 GCF_000412655.1 Myotis brandtii
TGCAAATGGTAAGAGTTCCTTCTTTTTTACAGCAGCGATAGATAGATTTTAAAAACACAAATCTGCTCATTAAAAAAAGAGAGAGAGAGTTCCGTGCCTCTGACGACACCGGAGGGTTCTGGCGGCAATCTGTGCGAAAATGAAGTCACCCAAAGCAAGCGGGCGAAGGTCTGGTGAGAACTGACCTGGTGCTGGAGTGTCTTCCCACCGATGACTTATTGTCACAAAATGAAAAAGAGTCATTTCACAGCGCGAAGCCCACCATCGCCAGGAATGGGACAAACGGCATGTCTGCCTTCTGAGGAGACGCGGGAAGACACAGGATTCCTGCTGTGACATCACCTTTTTAAAGTTAAAAAGGTATCACCCAAACCTAGTCACCAGAAAACGTCAGACAAACCCAACTTGACAGACATTGTACAAATAACCGACGTGAAATTTCCCAAAATGTCCATG
>NW_005281996.1:0-456 GCF_000412655.1 Myotis brandtii
TCTAATAAATGCTGGCTCTCATTTGTATTCTTTTGCACAAGACTTCCCATCAGTCTGTCTTTTTTTCTTCTTCTTTTTTTCTATCAGTCTGTCTTATGAGTCTTAGGACTGGGCAGCTCCACAAATGTTCATTGACCTCACTGCATTTCAGAGGACACCTGGGTCTGTGGGTAGCATGGTCTAGGAGAGCTATCAGCCAGGTAGACCTGGGTTCAAAGCCACTTACAAGGTTTGTGACCTTGATTAAGTGACCTCACACCTCTGTATCTTAGTTTTCCCATCTGTATAGTGGGGATAGTTCTTACCTCATAGAGAAATTGTGAGAATTAGATGGGAGAACATGTGAAAGCTCCTAGCTCACCACCTGTCAGTCAACAGCCTCTCAGTGATTTATGTAGTTCTTTTTGCTGTTCAGAATGGCTATGACAGAATTGAATTTTCACTCTGCCTCTTTTT
>NW_005281997.1:0-456 GCF_000412655.1 Myotis brandtii
AGATTTGATTTAACAATTACCATCATCTTGGCTACTAACAATAATTTCTTAACATTATCCAATACTGTTTGTGTTTAATATCCTTGGATTTTCTATAAAGTGTCTTTGTTCTAATTAGATCCACACGCATTTCACACTTGTAAACACAAGTCCTTAGTTTAAAGCAATTTAAATACTGTATAATAGCACCCCTTTTCCACATAATTTATTTTTGGAGAAACTGGTCATCTATCCCGTGAATCTTCTTCCACAGTCTGGGTTGGCTGGTTTTATCCTAAAGGTGGCATTGGACATATTTCTCTAGCCCTCAGATTTCCTTTCATTGGCAATTAGGCCTAGATACTTGCTGATGTTTACACTCAGTGTTGTTCTGTTTTGGAAGAAACCCTTGTTAGATGACATCATGCTCTTCCTATTACCCTGGGCTGAAGGGCAGGCCCTGAGCTGAAGGGCAGG
>NW_005281998.1:0-456 GCF_000412655.1 Myotis brandtii
GACTTTGAGCAGGAAAAGCGTCACAATAGGAGTCCAGGTGAATTTTAGAGGACGCTTATTCAATCTGGGGAACCATGAAACAAGGAAATGAGCCGAGGCTCGTCTGCTTTTGGCTCATTAAAAAGTCAGAGTAAAGGGGGCCTTAGGGACAGGTTCAGGAGTTTTGCCTGGGACTAACTGCTGTTGTATTTGCTGCCCTGATTGCAAGCCTGGAGGCGTCCCTTAGAGGCACGCCTGTGGGGAAAGAAGTTGTGGGGAGAGGTGGGCATGGTCCTGGGAGGGAGAGTGAGGGCTCCTTTGTCTTGATGATTTTATCTCTCTTGCAAGCAGGAATTTTAGAGGGTTTCAGCAGAATATTCGTCTGGTGTGCTCCTTCAGGGTCATGGTCTTCACTGATTTGCCAATGTCAGGGTGCCCTTAGTCACTGCAGCTGGTCCTGGTGTCACCCACCTGGTT
>NW_005281999.1:0-456 GCF_000412655.1 Myotis brandtii
CATGAGGATATAAAGTGTGTTTCTTGTATTGTTAGGACACTAAGCAAAGAAAGGAGAAAAACAAAGTAAGATAAAATTCGGAAAATGATGCAATAGACAAAGAGTGAAAGAAAACCAAATAGATAGGAAATGGAAGTTTTTTTTTAACACTATATTTGTTCATCTAATATTTCAGACTATTAAACATCTTTTTGAATGTAGGAGAAAACACAGACTAAAAAATAATAAATCAGGGAATCTCAAGACCATTGCTGTCAATTCACTATCAAGGCATAGTTTACTGGAGAAAAAGAGTAACATGATCATGATTATAAATGTTATAAGCTATTGTACATATATTTAGAAAATATTAAGAATCTCTTCAATGAAGGAAATGCTCATAATAGAATAGCACAAAATAAGATAAATGCACTTCAGAATTAAATTGATCTTAACATACTGAGGAAGAAAAAAAAA
>NW_005282000.1:0-456 GCF_000412655.1 Myotis brandtii
GATGTTATCTTGATTTCTATTCCTTCATAATAAGTCTTGAAGTTGGGTGGTGTCAGTCCTCTGATTTTGTTATCCTTCAATTGAGTTGGCTATTCTGTACCGTTTGCCTCTCCAGATAAATTTTAAAATCAGTTGTCAATATCTAAAAATAATTTTCTGGGATTTTGGTTGGAATTGCAGTGAATCCATTGATCAAGTTTGGAAAAATTAACATCTTAACAATAGCCATGCACATGGAATATCTCTTCATTTATTTAGGCCTTCTTTGATTTGTTTCATCAGAGTTTTCATCATATATATTCTTTACGTATTTTGTTAGATTTATATCTAAATATTTCATTTTGGGAAGTGGTAGTAAGTGGTTTTGTGTTTTAATTTTAAATTGCAATTGTTCACTGCTGCTACATGGGAAAGCAGTTGACTTTATATTAACCTTATATTCTACAACCTTGCTAT
>NW_005282001.1:0-456 GCF_000412655.1 Myotis brandtii
AATTGATAGATGCAATTATTCTCTATTGGTACTGTTTCTCTGGAGAATCCTACCTAATACACACCTATTAATGTCCCTCAGAAGTTTGGCTCCTCCATTCACTTTGTAAAACGTTGAAAAGCTTTCCCAGATAGAGTTGAAGTTCTCTCATATACTAGTAGCACTCCAAGTCCATTATGGTTGGTTCCATACTATTTTCTAGCCTCATATATTTTCTCCTCTTCTAGCAAATAAAGTGCTCTTTCAGACTCTTGTTCTTTTGCATGTGCTATTCCCTCAGCTGGTTGCCCTTTCTCATCTATCAAATACCTACTTACCTTTCAGGTATGGCTCAAGCATCGCATCCCTATGAATCCTTCAATGAACATTAACTTCCTTCTCCGCAATCCACCTCAATCTGGTTAAGAGCAATCACACTGGGTCCTGGCTCTGCCACTTACTAGCTGTGGAAACTTG
>NW_005282002.1:0-456 GCF_000412655.1 Myotis brandtii
CTGAACTAGAAGCATAAAGACTCTACTAACACAGCCTGTGGGCACAGACCCTGCAGCTAACAATGCCAACCTCACCAAGCTGCCATAATGCCACCCTGAGTCCTGGCTTCCTCGTGTGACTCACTTCATTCAAAATCTAGGGTGGGTCATATTATCAGTGCCCTGGTTACAAGAAAGGCTAGAAAATGATTACCTGTGGGAGCCACCCTTGCTGGAAAAAATGGTTTCAGTTCATGTGGTGGTTCTATTTAACGGGGCAAGGTAAGAAGCAGCAGTGTCTCCCAACCTCCTGCTAGGAGTCCATTAATTGAAAAGCAGTGCAAGGTAGAATTAGAACTCAAGGTTTCAGGATCCAAGCTCAGTTTTATTTGAGACAAATATTTCTCACTCTGACTGGTTTGGCTCAGTGGATATAGGGTCGGCTCGTGGACTGAAGGGTCCAGGTTTGATTCTGGT
>NW_005282003.1:0-456 GCF_000412655.1 Myotis brandtii
CTTTGACTTTTGTTCTCTTCCTCAATAATATGCCAGTTAATTTCTAGCATTTTAACTTATTTGTACCAGGGTGAGACTCTCTCCATCCTTCAGTGTAATATCCATGTCCACTAGTAAAAAAAAAGAGCTCTTAGCCAGTATGCTGAATCCCAAATAATGAGTGAGTGGCCTACTTGAACAAATTATCTTATCTTCATTCTTATACTCCTCCAGTTGTCCTAACGGCCCTCAAGATCAACCACAACACGTATTTCTTTTTAGTTTTATTCATACAATTAGCCAGATCCTGAAATTGCTTTGGTGTGCATATTATTTCTGCCTTAATCAGAGTTTTCACTTCTCTACCCAGGTAGTACTAAGACTTAACTCTGGTATTGAACCCGGAGGCAATGATTGTTGATGAGAAAATGAAGTGAGATAAACAAAACATCTTGGGTGTTATTTATTTATTTATTT
>NW_005282004.1:0-456 GCF_000412655.1 Myotis brandtii
GAGGGGTTTACCCTCAGGCCAATCAGATTCAAGTACTGGCTGAGACCACAGTGGAGAATCAGTTGAGTAGGGCCTACCCCACAGAGCAGGGCTTACTCAGAAAGGTTCTGGTACCCACTGAGCCTGCCTCTTGAGTGTGTTTCTTATAGAGGTGGTTGGGTGGTGCTTTGATGTGGTTTGAAGCTGTCTTCTTAGTGCGCTGGTTATGGGGCCTCCCGGGAGGTCAAGGTCAGCCATCACCTGTGTCCTGTCCAGGGCCCGCCAGCATGAGCTACAAAGCAAGCTGCAGGTGGCTGCTACTTATGCTGGCCTTATAGCTTCCCGGGAGAGGCCAAGCTGAGGACCAAGGCCACCTGCCACTGGTGCCAGGCCTGGGGCCACTTATCTAGAGCTATAGGCACATTGAGGCCCAGGAATCACGAGGGCAGAGTGAACAGTGTTAGCCAGGTTGATGGA
>NW_005282005.1:0-456 GCF_000412655.1 Myotis brandtii
AATGATTCTTTCTCATATATAATATACATATTATATATCCATATAAAAAGAATATTTGTATTATATACTTGAAAATTGCTATAAATATAGAGCTTTAATGGTCTCACCATAACAAAATGGTAATTGTGTGAGGTAAAGAATGTGTTAACTCACCTTACTGTGGTAACCATTTTGCAATATATATGTACACCATGCTGTCACATGGTACACTTGAATCTTACACAATGTTATATGTCCATTATCTCTCAGTAAAGCTGAGAAAAATATTTTAACAGAAATAAAGCCATGAAGCACATTGGAAATCAGCCAAAGTGGGTGGACCTTTCAATCTTCCTGATCAAGACAGGCTTTTTAAGGTCAAGTGGTGGCCTCGGTGAGCTGGTGCTGCCTGGACGACTGTGCTTACTCTGCTGAAGCCTTCAGTAGCAGATGTGTTTGAAGAGCCATGAACGTAGC
>NW_005282006.1:0-456 GCF_000412655.1 Myotis brandtii
CTAAAAGTAGTTCATATTTCATTGAAATAATAGCGGATTCATTAATGTTTTAAAATAATCCCAAACACCTTTCCTTTAACTTGGGAGCTTGCAACCTCTGAAGTTCTAATGTAGGCTGGTAGACCCTGCCCTTCGAGATTCACAGCTCTTTGTAGATTCAGAAAGGAGGTGGTGGGCAGGAATAAAGGAGAAAGGCAGCACTGTTTAGCCTTCATGTCTGGATCCTGCAGTTTCCTCTGCATCTTTGGAAGTTGGTGCTGAACGTGACACCCTAGCCTAACTAGAAATGTGCCGCCTAGCCTGATTGGGGGGGGGGGGCATCCTCATTTTACTCTGGGGCGTTAACCATTTCCCAGGTATACCCTGAGCTATGAGAACTCTTATGAAATATGTGATTGCTCTTCCATAAATTTTTTAATGATTTATTAAACTGCTTTTATTATTTAACCAGAGGCC
>NW_005282007.1:0-456 GCF_000412655.1 Myotis brandtii
AGCTTGTTCTCTCTGGATGCTCTGTAGTTCTGCAGACCCCAGGAACAGAGCACGGTGACCGCCTCTTCAGTGGCCTGGTGTGGAGTTCGGGAGTTGGAGACAGAGTTTGGCGCTAGGATGTCTGAATCCTGGGTCTGTGTTCTAGAGTCGCTGTTAACTGACTGCGCGATCACAGGCAACTCCCTGCTTCTCTCTGAGCTGAGCAAGGAACAGTTTCGCCATCCTCCTCACAGCTGTCTCCAGGCCTCCTGCGTGGGGGTGGGGCCCCAACTCTGCCCCTTCTGTCTTACACCCTGAGATCTAGAAATAACATTTCTTTTTTTTTTTAAACAAGGCTTTTCAAACCAGTGGATGAGACTATATACAGTCACATGCCTTACAGCAGCGTTTGGGTCCACGATGGACCGCATGTATGATGTTGGTCCCATAAGATTACAATGGAGCTGAAAAATTCCT
>NW_005282008.1:0-456 GCF_000412655.1 Myotis brandtii
GTGTTCTTTTCTCTTCATTTAGTTAGCTTGAGTTTAAGTGCCATTGAATGGTCCAAAGGTATGTTCTTTTCACGTTTGGAGCAACGACTACCATAGTGGAGTACCTCATCTCCTCCTCAAAATGCCTGTGAATGACAAGCCATGAAAAACATTTTTGAAATGAAGTCAATTCAATTAGTATAAAAGTTGAATTAATCTCTAATTTAGGCATATCATAGGACACTATAATATATGCCAGCTGATCCTCATCCAAATTACCATGGAAATAGCGGTCTTACAACAAAGCATGTGCTTGGACTATTCTAATATTTCCAGCTGCTTTAAGTGTGATATTGAACCTAAGAAAAAGAAACCTTCTACTAACAAAAGACATTTGAAATATGTACTCGGGTGCTCAGGAGGTAGACTTGACTTGAAAATAATTCACTGAAAAGGTGCAATAACCCTGGGCTTGCT
>NW_005282009.1:0-456 GCF_000412655.1 Myotis brandtii
AGAGAGGCCTCAGAAGAAACCAAGCCTGCTGACACCTGATCTTCTAGCCTCCATAGTCATGAAAAAGTAAATTTCTGTGGTTTAAGTTACCCAGTCTGTGGAACCTTGTTATAGCAGCCCTAGCAAACTAATGCAGGCAGTACAGTCAAAGGTAAAATGATTTATTCTCAATATCAATCCTCCCTCTTGCAGCCATCATTCCATTCCTCAGCCACCTCAACAGATCCAAACCTACCCCCAGAATTCAGAAAAAGACACACATATACACATACTCCTCAGAGCAAAATAAATGTTTACTCCCTCTGTTTACATACAGTTACAGGTCTTTCTTCTATCTGACGGTCACAGTTAGAAGATGAGTTCAAGCTTCAGTAAAAATTTTAGTTATACTACTAATCCACTTTTAAGAGAAGATGATTAAGAACATGGCCATGATTCTCTACCAGTAGTACAAAA
>NW_005282010.1:0-456 GCF_000412655.1 Myotis brandtii
ATTATGTGTTTGGAAGTGCTTTATGGACACCCTCTTCTCCTCCCACCCTATCTCATTTTCCAGCACTTTCTTCAGGACCTGGGGGGGCTGGGGAGGAAGCCTTGCCTAAATTTGGGAACTACTGTTTTGCCCTCAGCACTCTAAGGGCCATCATTCTTCCAACTGGCCACATTTTTATTTTGTTCTGTGGCCTGATGACCAAGGGCAGCCACAAGAAGATCCTTCTTACTAGTAGGTGGGTCCATAGAAAAGTCCAGCTGGATAGCTGGAGGCCAACTTTCACTTCACCGTCTTTGTGATTGGGAGGAAAAGGTCAAATTGTCTTTTCTGAAGGAAGCACCACGCTCTCTCCCTTATACCCTGTTTACCTAGAGCCATAACCCACTCCCCCACCTTTCCTTATTAAACATCATAACACAGAGTTCCATTCTGCAGTGTAGACCTTTCTTTTTTTTT
>NW_005282011.1:0-456 GCF_000412655.1 Myotis brandtii
TTATATAGAGAGAATAAATAGGATAGTTCTAAAACTATCCACTTTTCTCTATCAAGTTAGGATCACTAATAAGTTATGTACATTTGCCAGATTAGTTTTTCATCGAATGTCTTTGTAGAATTAGTCTAATAACATTTTTCTTTTTAATTTTTAAATTGAGGGCTTATTTTTAAAATAGACAGTTTTGTCCTAGCCGGTTTATTTTTATTGATACGTAAATGTTGAAGTATAGATAACATTTAAAATACAGAATATTATGTTTTAGTATAATAGTGGTAGGTTTACTATTGATAGAGTGTTGCCCTGTGGAATAAAGGGTCCGGGCTCAGTTTCACTCAAGGGCATGTACCTTGGTTGCAGCTCAATCACTGGCCCTGGTTATGGTGCACGTGGGAGGCAACCAGTCAATGTGTCTTCACATCCATGTTTTTCTGTTTGTCTCTCCCTCTCCCTTCC
>NW_005282012.1:0-456 GCF_000412655.1 Myotis brandtii
TCCCTCCATTTGACAGTTGAGGAAACTGAGGCTCAGAGAGGTGACGACTCATCTGAGGTCACCCAGCAAGTAACCAATTTGGAATTTAAACCTTCCCTTGCCCCCACACCCTTCCAGCTACTGCTCTGCCCGCTCTCCCTACCCTCCTTCACTCTGTTGCACTGCCCCCTTCTCCCTCCTCCTCATCTGTTTTCCATCAAAAGGTCTAGAGAGCGTTTTCTGCACTTGCTGTCTCCATGTCTTTCACTCTTCACCCCGCTGCGGTCTGTTGCCCCCACACCCCAACCCGTCGAGTTTACCGAGAACCTTCCTGGGGCAAACCCAATGGCCTTGACCTCTGGGCAGCGCTGATGTTGGAGGTTACTCTCTCTTTTGGGCTTTATCCTCCCCACCTCTCCTGGGGTTCCTTAATCTCTTAAGTTAAAGCAGCGGTTCTCAACCTGTGGGTCGAGACCC
>NW_005282013.1:0-456 GCF_000412655.1 Myotis brandtii
TCTGAGCTATCGCCAGCCTCCAGAAGGACCCCTGCCTCATGCAGACTAGCTTGCTTTTTCTAGTCCCCTGTGCTTTCCCAGCTAGAACCACAGAGTCTGCTCAGTTTACTTACCTTCCTTTCCCACAAGACATGAGGTGTTTGAGGACAGGGACTGTTTTATTCCTGCACACCACACTCAGTCCCTAGGACAACCTGTAATAGAGTCAGGGCACCGTTATGTTCTAGCATGTGTTACTATCAGTTACCCAAGTAGAATTCCCCATGGAGTAGAGCGCCTAATATCAACAACCCATTGTATTGAGTGTCTACTACAAGGCGGACACTGGACTGGGTTCTGGGATTATAACGATGAAGGAAAAGAGATGATAAGGATGGATGGGAGATGGGAGAGGAAATGCCTTTCAATATAGTGGTCAGGCCCAGCTGGTATGGCTCAGTGGTTGAGCATTAACCT
>NW_005282014.1:0-456 GCF_000412655.1 Myotis brandtii
TTAGTTCTCTTCCTACTTCCACCCTGACCCCCTTCAATGTACCCTCCACATGGCAGCCAGAGCAAACTAAAAATATAGATTAACTTTGTCAGCCTTCCACTTAAAATCCTCCAACCCACCCTCAGAATAAAATCCAACCCCCTCCCCCGCCTGCAATGACCCATGAGCCCTACTGAGGCAGGGCTTCTGCTTACGGCCACACTTCATCCACGCCATGCTCCCCTAACCCACAGCCTCCAATAATACCAGAGCCTCCTTTGGGATTCCCGATGCCATATCCAGAGCCTTTGCATTTCCTGTTCCCTCTAACTGGAATGTTTTTCACCCAGTTCTATGATAGCTCTTTTTCATCCATTAGATTAAGCCACTCTGTCACAGCCCCCTGTTCTAATATATATGATCTATTCTGTTATATCTATGCTAATAAAAGACAAAGATGCTAATTGACCATACCTT
>NW_005282015.1:0-456 GCF_000412655.1 Myotis brandtii
CCAACGGACTTCATCGTATACCGAGCAGCACCGAGGCACACCTACCACACTTTGGCTAAAGCATCCTCTCTCCTGTACATTCAGAGATGTGGTGTGATGCTGACATGGGACCACGGCACAGAAGTCAGAGAATATGGATCTCCGAGGACTTCACTGCCCATGCCAGCCCCACCTCCTGAGACTGATTCCGGAGGTCTGGGACACAGCCCAGAAGTCAGGAGCTGGACTCTCGACCCTGCTTTGAGAAAGCCTGGTTTAGCCTGTGCATCAAACCTAAGTTGCTTTATGACCTTAGGAAAATCGCTTATTTCTCTGTCTCTGAATTGTTTAAATGTTGCTACCTCATGGAGGTCAGAGAAAGTTGAAACTTGATGAGCTAATTATGGGATGGATTTTAAAAGCCCTGTTCAAGTGAGTCTGGGAGGCATGGCTTGCTTCCTTTACCCTCTTTTTTTA
>NW_005282016.1:0-456 GCF_000412655.1 Myotis brandtii
GTGGGCTCCCTGTTGTTCTCCTGAGACCCTCCCGGTGCACCCTGAACCCCTAGGCAGCCCAGCCTGCCGTGTGGCTGACTGATACTCAGAGTGATTGGTAAAGAGGACCAAAGGTGGTACTGACAGCACCTGGCATGTGTCAGACGCCAATCAATCACTTGAGATTTGCTAACGCATTGAATGCCCCTAACAAGCCCACCGGGTGAGGGGTGACCCCGTCATCGCCTCCATCCCATTTCCAGAGGAGGAAGCAGAGAGGCGACGGGTAGTAACTTGCTCAGGGATTTGCAGCTGGGTGGCCAGCCGTGCAGGATACGCTACGGCAGGAGCCCTTCTAGAAGACGGCTGGGTTACTGCACCTCCGGGTCATTCCCATCTAATTCATGTTACGAGCAGCAATAGATACTCGGTAAAGAAACTAAGTAGTTAATATGCTTTCAACCTTATTTAAAGGTC
>NW_005282017.1:0-456 GCF_000412655.1 Myotis brandtii
TAAAACCTATATAATTTTGATAACCAAGGTCACCCCAATAAATTCAGTTAAAAAAACAACTATAAATGTGTCATTATATCTACTCAGGCATTTTCTGATTCCCTGAAATGAGTATTATTTTTCATAACTTTTTATGTCTTATGTTTTCCTAGGCAGAACAAATTTTTCTCTTATACATTGGTGCTAGAACTGACTAACTTGCCTTAAGCATGTTTTCTGGTTTATTAAGAGGAAAATTGCTATTTCTATGATTTACAGTAATCCCAAAATAGTTGGCAGCCTTACCCATTAATGGCAATATTCCCTTAAAGAAAATTTTCTCTTGTGTTTCTCCTGACTAAAACCAAGTAATGAGTTCCAAGTTACTTCACTTTCTATTCTTACCATGTCACAATTTGACTAATTTTGTCATCTTGAAAATGCTACTGGTTATGGTGGTAAAACAAGACGTAGAGA
>NW_005282018.1:0-457 GCF_000412655.1 Myotis brandtii
AAAAGCTGATCAGTGGACTTGGTTGAAAATTAAGAGTCACCAGTAAGGGTGGAAAGGCAGAGGGTGAAGATATTTGAAACAATGGAGAGAGGATTCCTATTCCAAATATATCAAAAAGTTGGGGGAAATGGGCGCAAGTCTTGAACAGGCACTTCACACAAAAGACACCAATAGACACATGAAAAAGCACTTAACCTCATTAGTGATCGAGGACATGCACCTTAAAACCACAATGAAAGCATCCCGGGTACCGGCCAGAATAGCTGCTCACCCAGGTCTTACACCCCCGGGGCGGGGGCGGCGGGGGGGTGCCGCGTGTTCTCGGGTCGGCAGGAGCCTGGTTCCCTGCCTTTGGGAAGAGGAGAGGGAAGGGCAGGCAGTTTCCTTTGGAGGAAGCGGTCAGGACGGCGCACGTGTCTGTGCTCACATCCTATCGGCGAGAATTGAATCCTTGGCC
>NW_005282019.1:0-457 GCF_000412655.1 Myotis brandtii
TTTAAATAATAAAGCATCTAAATTTTTTTTAAAAAGGGTTGATGGCAAGGTCAAGATCAATATAACCTACCTTGCTGACTTTATGGGTAATATTAGCAAAGGCAAGACTGGAGAGAATTTCCGTCTGATCTATGACACCAAGGATCACTTTGCTGTTCATCGGATGATACCTGAAGAGGCCAAGTATAAGTTATGCAAAATGAAAAAAATCTTGGTGAGTACAAAAGGAGTCCCTCATCTGGTGACCCATGATGCTTGCACCATCCACTACCCTGAGCCCTTTATCAAGGTGAATGGTAGCATTCACCTTGCAAAATTACTTATTTCATCACATTGGACAACGGTAACCTGAGTATGGTGACTGGAGGTGCTAACCTGGGAAGAACCGGTGTGATCACCTACAGAAAGACACGCTGGTTATTTTGACATAGTTCATGTGAAAGATGCCAATGGCAAC
>NW_005282020.1:0-457 GCF_000412655.1 Myotis brandtii
GTCTGCTGTGCACACAGCTCTGCTCACATCCCATCACGCCTACTAGTTCCTGGCCACCAGGTCACTGGTTCTGTGCACCTCACAGGGTCTACGCCAAAGCCAGGAATGTGTCATGTCGGCAGAGGGAGGACAACCATGGTGCACCAACGACCCTCTCTCCAGCCTGTTAAGGGAAAACACACAGAAAGGGCTCGGCCCGCAATCTGAATTCCTTCCCTAGGCACCACTCTACCGCCATCATATTTTTAAAACTGAACTGAATTCCAAGAGCAGATTAAGAACCATCTGGCAGTGGGCAGTATCTTTGAAAAGCCAACCACCCCTACCTGCAGAAATCTAGAACCGTTCCAGGAAAACGAGAGGGGGATGTGCTGGGAAGATGGTCTGACCCCTTGCCCTTGGGACACCAGTGCGCCAGGGGGCTCTCTGCCCAGAATGTCGAGGCCCAGGCGCGGGG
>NW_005282021.1:0-457 GCF_000412655.1 Myotis brandtii
CCTCAGTCCATGCCCATATGTCTTAGAAGGAATTCCCGGTAGGGAAAGGTGAGTTGGAAGAGCTGCCTTTACCCAAACAGTTCCTCCTTCCTTGAGGCAGAAGTAAGTAGAAGGTAGCATGCTGCAAACTGTTCCACCACATCTCCATGAGCCTTTGCCACTGGGCGCTGAAGCCACCGTAGCCTGGACTCAGCTGCAGGGATAAGGACTTCCCAGTCAAGATCTTACCAGGACACTCAGTGGCACAGGGCACGCTTAACCAGGTTGACTTCCTGATAATCTTTCTTCCCTTGGCTTCTGTACTATCCTTGCTTGATATTTATGTCATCTCTCTGGAAATCAGAATTCAAAGCTGCAGGTTAAAAGTAACACATTAAATTGAAATAGTTAAGGGTATGATGTAAAGAAGTATAAGTAAGCAGTGTGAAATATGAACTTGAATCCCCAGTGGCTATAC
>NW_005282022.1:0-457 GCF_000412655.1 Myotis brandtii
GTGCACCAGGCCTCTAGTATATATATAAAATGTCACCAACAGAATTCAACTCAAATGCCAATAGAAACTCTCTTGAGAAACCTTACATATAAACACAGATCGGTTAGTTCCCTTTTCTTTTATGATTGATATGCTTGTATTACATTTTAGCATTAAATAAAGCATACAGTGCAATCACGTTTGCCAATTTTAGAATGCTCATATGATGAATTCCAGTAACTGAACACAAAAAGAAGCGTTAACAGTTTAGGAAAAATCTTGATTTAAAGGAAAAACAACTAAGTGCTATATACAGCATATTTTTTATACCCTTCAAAAAAGACAAATGTCACACATCTTATAAACACCAGCGTATTTCTTAATGATTACTTTGAAGTACAATATGTTCAAATGTAACCAGTGGATTATATGTGTAAACCTGTAAGCTGCCTCTAAGATACCAAAATCAAGATAATTT
>NW_005282023.1:0-457 GCF_000412655.1 Myotis brandtii
AGCATATACTGCCTTTGTCAGACATGACTCAACTCTTCAGGATGTTTTCGCCCAACCGGTACCCTAGCTGAATCTTGAATGGCCAATCCATTCTTTTATTAGGCCAGTTGCTTTTAGGTAATGTACTGCATGGCAAAGCTAAATTCCATATGAAATAGCACAGTGCTGCAATGCTTCTGCTGTGGAGTGAGTTCTGCAGTTAGAAGCAAAGTTGAGTAGAATTTGTGATAATAAAGAAACATTCCATGGGTCCATGGTGATGCTGGCAGAAGCCCTATCTACAGAGGAAGCAAATCCATATGCAGATATTCATCTATTCTGGTGAAAGCAATTACTATGTGCTTTCTGATGATAGGAGTCCAATGCAATCAATGCATCAGGTGAGTGAATTATTCCCTGCTCCCAAGGAATAGTGTGTCATCAGAACCTCACAGTTGGTCCCTAGTATTAGCATATT
>NW_005282024.1:0-457 GCF_000412655.1 Myotis brandtii
TATGGCCTCTGTTCAGCCACCATCTTCATTCCAAGATTGACAACATCCTTTTTCCCTAACTTGTCAAGAACACTCCTGCGTAAGTCTCTGAAAAGATGTGTCATGGCTGGCCGAGTTCTCCCTCCAACTCAGGGACCATCAAAACTCAAAACTTGACAAAAAGGCAAACAGTAAAATGTAAATATTTCATGCCTATGTCTTATTTTGCTTTACTTCCAGTGGGAACTTTCTGCTGTAATTTCAGGCTTCTCTAGGGAATATTCTGAAGGGAAGAGTCTGAAGCCTTAAGGACTTGAGCATTGAGATATGGTCCATGGGTCAGCTTTGGACAGAGAGAGAAGAGAAAGGCCTCCTGGGTGACCAGGCAGCCAGAGTAATAGTCTCTGCATTGCTTACTGAGACCCGGAGCCAACCACCTAACCCAGTAGTTGGCAAACTCATTAGTCAACAGAGCCAA
>NW_005282025.1:0-457 GCF_000412655.1 Myotis brandtii
AAGGGATAGAATGATTGTGGGCAAATACATGAATGGAGGGAAGTGGGAGGTGTGTGGGTGAGCACGATGAGTAATATTGGCACTTTGGGGCATTATGAATATCACAGGAGTTCATGGGAGGCTGAATTCAACCCAGGACAACAAGTCTGCAGGGTGAACTGGAGGTGAAACAGGTGGGTATTGGGAGAAGTCAGAGATGGGAATGATTGACTCACCATCTCACTCCTGGATCCATCTCCTAGAACCACAAACCAGGTATTAACCTCACAACATAGCTTAAGACTCCCCCAAAAAAGGTCCATCTAATAGATTTTTATTGGGTACCTACTAAGTGCATGGGAATGGGAAGACAGTCAAGAGTAACTATTATACAGAGAATGGTCATAAGGGCCAAGAGATATATTGAAAAGTGATTAAAATAGAACCTGGAATAAATTCACCATTTACTGAGTGACAG
>NW_005282026.1:0-457 GCF_000412655.1 Myotis brandtii
CAGAAGGGATGGTAAGGAGAGAGCACTGCACAGTACTGAGGAGATGACAATTTGTTAAAGAGTAACTGAAAAGTCACATTACAGGTTCCAAAGAGAGGTACATTTCAAATGTTGATATTGCCAAAAAACATTTTAAGGAACTTGTGCTCCCAGTAGTGCACAAACCTTTGTGCATAAGGAAGTTCATTGCAGCATTGTTTTTATTAATAAGAAATGGAAACAACCTGAGTGTCCAGCAAAAGAGGTTGGCTAAATAAATGACAGTGCATCCATGCAGTGGAACACTATCTGCCTTATATAGACTAGAGTAGAGCTTTAAAGTGTGACTCCCTGTTGGAATACAACAATGAACATATGGGCATAGAAAAAATCTGGATGGCCATGAACAAACCTGTTAACAATGGTTAGTTATGGACAGTCAGTTTAGACTCGCAGTGGTTCTCAACCTTCCTAATGC
>NW_005282027.1:0-457 GCF_000412655.1 Myotis brandtii
TAAAAGTAGACTAAAATGCTCTTAGCGGGCTGTGGGGTGGGGAGGGCTTCTCACTTCATGGCTGCCAAGAAAATGTTTGTTAATTAATTAATTTATTTACTTACACATCTGCCTGTCTCCCCACTACACTAAACTCCCTGTGGGCAGGGCCATACGTCTCTGTGCTTGACAGCTTATCTGTCCCTAGCAGATAATAGGTGCCCAACTGCTGTCTGTTCAGTGAACAAACGTTGTGGGAAAGGATTTAGATGAACAACTGTATTAGCTTTGCATGTATCAGATGCCTGCAAAAGCATATTTTAACATCAGTCTAGCAGGGAAGTCCCTCTCGAAAAGAAACAAAAGTTTTAACCTTAGTGGTGAACACAGTTTTTAAATCAACAAGTACCACTCATTGTTGACTCATTCATTGATTCTTTGATGAGTGGAGGATAGATTGGGTCATTCTTTCAATAGA
>NW_005282028.1:0-457 GCF_000412655.1 Myotis brandtii
CACTCTACTCAAAACCTCATGAAATCTCATTTCCTCATAGTGAATTAACTGGGAAAACCTTCTTTTGTCTAATATTACATTTTAGGTTTTATGGTGATTTAGGAAAGCTGTTAAGGATGGGTAGAGGTAGAGAAATGACTAGAAGGAGGAAGTATGGAGACGTTTAAAATGATTGATGTTCTCTAAGTAGTATTTAGTTCTACTTAACAATTGGTCAAGGCTTAAGAAGTTTAATTTTTATGGATTCCATATTACAAGTAAATATTGAGGTATATATAATTATTAGCAGAGAGTGACCAAAAAAAGTCTATCATTGTGGAAGAAGGGACTAGAAAAACAATTCTATCAGAGTTCTATCAGATTATGAACTCCAAAGAATGAGAACTCTTACCAGATATAACCTTGAATATACTCTCAGGTTCCTGCTATTGTAAAGCTTGACTTGTTCTGAGGAATC
>NW_005282029.1:0-457 GCF_000412655.1 Myotis brandtii
ATATATACACAAAACAAAAAAAGAAACAGCCATTTCTTCATGAAATTTTAAAACACTAGAAACAAACAGAAAAACCTAAAAGCTTCTAGAAGGGGTGGAAATGTGGTTTGCAATCTAAGGATTAAGAATCAGAATCAATAGCAACATTGGAAGCTATGCGAAAATGTAGCAATGCCTTTACAATTGAAATTAAGACAACTTCTAACCTAGAATTCTATACCCAGCTAAATTATCAAACAAATGTGAGAAGATATTCAGATTATATGAATTATATACAAGCTAGAAACATGTATCTCTTGTGCAATCTTTTCCAGGGGACTTGGAGGAGTACTCCACCAAAATGAGTGGATAAACCAAGAAGATGACATTAGATAGGACACAGGAGCTACAACACAGGAGAGAGCCAATAGGAATCCCTAGGATCCTAGGATGACTACAGGATAAACAGTTCATGTTG
>NW_005282030.1:0-457 GCF_000412655.1 Myotis brandtii
TCACCATCACACCAACACCAACCCCATCCCCATCCCCATCCTTACCATCACCATCACCATCACCAACACCATCCCCACCACCATCACCATCACACCACCGTCCCCACCACCACCATTATCACACCACCAACACCAAAGCCACCACCATCCCGTGCAAGGCTGGGCCAGGCCAATCCATCCCCCAAAAGAAATGCGATGCAGCATCATGAACAAGGTCCCCACCGAGCCCTGCTGTCCCAGCACCACACACTAGGATGGACTGCCCATTCCCCAAACGCACGTGTGCCCACAACATGCCAGACCCCGCCCAACCCACGAGGGCCACAGCCACCCTGGCCGCTCAGGACCAGAGCTCAGGCTGCCTTAGAAACTCGACGGCCTCTTTTTAAGGCGCCTCGTCTGTTTCACTAAAAGCACTTCTTCCTCGCCCTAACCGGTTTGGCTCAGTGGATAGAGC
>NW_005282031.1:0-457 GCF_000412655.1 Myotis brandtii
CTAGCTCAGCTCACACATATGGATAAGCCAAGATCCAATCAGGAAAGCAAAAGCACTACGCATATTAAGGAATTTACTGTACAAACAAGAACTTTCACAATTGTGGGAATCAGATCTGGTACGGATGAATGAGTTGAAACTTCCACAGAGATCTTGAAGACAGGCATGTGCAGCTGACACAGTGGGTCATGGGGTGGTTGGTGTAGAAGCCTATGCAAGGTTCTTGACTTTTTGTGATTTATTGGCTTTGTGAGCTCCCTGCACAGGGTGTGGAGGCATGGTAGGTCAGCAAGGCCAGTGGTCAGGACTGAGGCGTGGGTGCAGAGAGGGTAAGAGGGAGCCCAGAGGAGAACCCACCTACACCTGTGCATATACCATAGCTTCTAACCAACAATGACCTTTACAGTGTAACAGCTGCTGCCACACTTCCACCTCCCAATGTCACATCACTTCATTT
>NW_005282032.1:0-457 GCF_000412655.1 Myotis brandtii
GTTTGCTTGTCCCATTGGTCAAAGCAGGTCACCTGGCCAAGCCCGGAGTCAGTGTAGAAGACACTACCAAAGAGTGTGGATATCAAGAAGCAGAAAAAGAGCTGGGACCATTGCTGTTATCACTCCATCACAGCTTACCTGCTTAATTCAATTTTCTGATGAACTCTGGGTTATCCCAAAACTTCCTCCTGCCATCCCAAATCAGTGAGTGAGACATCATAGTCTCTGAAGTTGCATGCATGCCTCAAGAACTACATGTCCCAGCTTCTCTGAAATGCTCTCCGTTTGTGTGCTCGTTCATTCATTGAACAAGCATTTCTTGTGCATCTACTTGTGTCTGGAACTCTTCCAGGCTTTGGGGACAATGCCACCAACAAAGTAGTCCAGGCTTCTATTCTCTCAGGACTTGCCTTCTCTTGTAGGTGGGAAAGTTTTGAGAGTGAGAATAAATGTGTTT
>NW_005282033.1:0-457 GCF_000412655.1 Myotis brandtii
ATTGATTGATTAGTGAAGATAGGTTAGGAGGCTCTGATGCAGCAACAGAAAATCCTAAAATCTCAGTGACTTAACCAAGTAGTAGTCACTCCTCACTTCATCATAGTCCAATATGGGTTAGGTGACCCCATCCCAACTAGTAGCTGTGTTATCTGGAACATATGGTCTATAAGTCAGGCACATCTAGGCTAGGCTGCATAAAGGTTTATTTTGATTTATACAAAGTCTGTTTTTGATCCATTAAATCTCCAGAGAAGTTCTCTTCCATGCAGTGACTCAGGGATCCAGGCTGCATCCTATATAGATAGTCTCTGGAATAGGTGATTTCCAAGTTGCTGAAGAGAGAAAGGAGAGAGCTCAGGGTCATGCACCAATTCATACATATTTTGGCCTGGAAGTGGCATGACTTGTTTTTATAGCCCATTGTCTAGAACAGCGGTTCTCAACCTGTGGGTCG
>NW_005282034.1:0-457 GCF_000412655.1 Myotis brandtii
AGAGGAGGGCAGAGCCACAGATGGAAGGGGCCTGGATCTCAAAATGTTAAATGAAAGGCCACCATACCAGAAGTGTTCTATGGACTTGACAGAATAGGAAATAAACTTGTATTATGTTGAACCACTGATAAGTCTGTTACCACATTTATACAGATTCATTTTCCTTGTTGATACCATGGGGGTAATAATGGTCTTAAGTCAGTTATAGAGATCAAAAGAAATAATGTACTGCCATGAGTGGCTTAACAACAGGGTTACGTTCTGAGAAATGCATCATTAGGTGGTTTTATCTTTGTGTGAATGTGGTAGAGGGCACTTACACAAACATGGATGGTATAGCCTACTATACACCTGGGTGCTATGTTAGAGCCTATGGCTCATAGATTACACACCTGTACAGCATGTTACTGTAGTGAATATTGTAGGCAATTGTAACACAATGGTAAGTATTTGTATA
>NW_005282035.1:0-457 GCF_000412655.1 Myotis brandtii
TATTTAAAGGGCAAGAAGGTTGAGAACCACTGCTTTAGGTCAACTCAACTCAAATAGCTTAATATTTGGATGGCTTCAAACGAAACAAACAAACCAGTTAAACCACCATTTGTACACCTAACAAATAGCACTTTCTTTGGATAGCAGGTGGATAAAGGGGTGAAGAGACGCTAAGACAGGAAGGTAGTTTACCTTTTTACACCAGAATGTCCTGCTGTGCTCTGTAGCCTCAGACATCGATGAGTCATCGGTGATGCAGCTGGCCGAGATGGGCTTCCCTCTAGAAGCGTGTCGGAAGGCTGTGTACTTTACTGGAAATATGGGAGCCGAGGTGGCCTTCAACTGGATCATTGTTCACATGGAGGAGCCAGGTAGGTGGTCGGAAATGGAATGGCTTTCGAGTTTGATGCAGAACTCAGTGATGCTAACTAAGGCTTGGTCCTTCCAAACCCTCCAG
>NW_005282036.1:0-457 GCF_000412655.1 Myotis brandtii
AAGGAGACATATGTAATACTTAAACAATAAAGAATTTTTTAAAAATACACCAAAAAAAGAAGTTTCTCACCATAAATCTCTGTTCTGCAGGTCTAATCCATGCCTAAACTTACCTAGCAAATACCATCATATACTGAAGAGCTTAAAAATGAACCGGTCCTCCCTTGCTGGACTAAGAATGGCCCTCATCAGGGTATTTTGCAGTCACAAGGTGGCAATTGAGTCCCTCTCTCACTACTTAAAATAAGTCTACAAAATCCTTGTGTTGCCTCTTGAAGGAGCTGACCCGTTTTCATGATTCCAAAGTGAAACTCTTTCAGAGTCACAGAGCCTAGAAAGAAATTCACAGGTGCCCCTCATGGTCATGATCGACAGGGTGACCTTTACCAAGTGCAAAACAGAATCATTTGTAGAGTGTCTGCTGTGGTGTTAATGCCTCATTCACCCTACAGCTCCA
>NW_005282037.1:0-457 GCF_000412655.1 Myotis brandtii
GGGATAAATAGTGATCAAAGGAGACTGACTTTTGGTGGTGAACACACAAAAGAATATACAGGTGATGTATTGTACAATTGTACACCTGAAACCTGTTTAATTTTATTAATCAATGTCACCCCAAAAAAATCAATAAAATATGAAAATATTTTATTTTTCCTAAATTTTAAAATAATAAAGGCAATTTGCTTTGGTTTATTATTTTTATTATTTGGTTTGTAGCCTTCTGTTGGGTATATTTAGAAGTTACTTTAAAATATTTTTATGTTAATGAAAGTTTGTAAAATGTTTATGATGAACTTAACACTGTGTAGGGCATAGTTATGCAGGGAGAGGCTGGATGTAACTCATTTCTAGTGTCAGGGAAACCAAATCAAGTGGACCGATGTGTAAAAAATTCTAATATAATTAGATATGGTATAAGGAGACTATATTGGAGGACTTGATTAGTTTTTTT
>NW_005282038.1:0-457 GCF_000412655.1 Myotis brandtii
GGTCAAGGGGCAGGACCGAAGAGTTCAACCCTCTAATCAGCTGGTCGGTTCCCTGGCAACTAGCCCCCATGGCCAGGTGCTGTCCATAAGTCACTCATTAAAATAAACTCAGGAGTGGTTGAAAGGGTTTGTGAAGAATAACAAGGCACCTTTATTGCTCTGGTCACTTAGGGAATTAGGAGCTCTTTACCAAAAGTGGGGGGAAGACCAAATAGATACTCCTTCTTATAGATCACAGTATCACGGTTACCCCTCATGGCAAAAGTAACGGCGGATGTGATTAAGTTAGGAATCTTGGGTGGGCCCGGTGTGATCACCAGAGTTCTTACAAGCACCGGACAGACCGGTCAGGGGTCAGAGAGGGGAGCTGTGACATTGGAAACAGGTTGGAATGGTGCTGAGCCATAAACCAGGACATGCTGCAGCTTCTAGACCAGGGGTGGGCAAACTTTTTGAC
>NW_005282039.1:0-457 GCF_000412655.1 Myotis brandtii
CAATTCATAATTCACTAATAACAGTGAACTTGGTCTGTGGTACTTCTTCAGTTGGCTCTCCCATTGCCTGGGCCTTCCTAAGGTTCAGAGACACAAGAATACGAGGCTTGAGGTAGTTATTTACCCAAGACCTTTATTCAAAGGTGAAAGGCATTTATATAACTGAACAACACTAAACATTTAAACACCAATGAACTTCATTGGTAATTAATAAGCAAATCATTAATAACCTGAAGCCATTCAAGCAGAACCAACAGAACTTTTATATTTTCATAATATTTGTTCTTGGAATGGTAGTAAGCACTTGCAAATGTTTCCCTAAAAACACCCAATGTTTTTTAAAAAATTGATTTTAGAGAAAGGAAAAGAGAGAAACATGTATGTGAGAAACATCATTAGGCTGCCTCCTGCAGGCCCCCAACTGGAGATCAAGCCTGCAACCAGGGCATGTGCCCTG
>NW_005282040.1:0-457 GCF_000412655.1 Myotis brandtii
CTGGACGTCCATCTAATTAACATATTATGCTTTTATTATTATAAATCTTGTAATATATATATATGTGTATATATAGTGTTAAATGTCTATTCTTATGAGTACATGTATTTATTTCATATTCAGGTATATAAATTTACTCTTTCCATTTAATAACTATATAGTATTTCCACATATAAATTAACCACTTTCGGAGGTTATTTTATGTCATTCCCTCAAGATGAGCATGCCTTAGTGAGCATCTAGCCATTTCTCTTTCTACTTGTTGGCTCAGGTATCCATCTAGTACCATATTCTCTACTAACAGATTTACTACACAGTACTGAAGATTAGAGTATAATTAGACTGTTGAGTCATGCTCCATATTAAAAAATAGGATAGTATTAGCAAATTACTACGAAAAGATTTGTATCAATTGATATTCTTATTACTTCTTTACTACAACTATTGCCACACTAAC
>NW_005282041.1:0-457 GCF_000412655.1 Myotis brandtii
TGGAGCAATTTCACTAGTAACCTGGCAAACTACCTTGGCCAGTGATCCAGGCTACTACCACCAGTGGTAAGTCATGTTTATGTCATGTACCCCGATACGATGCACTAAGAAGGCACTTCACCTTTGTGTCCTTCCCCTCCAAGCCCATAACCCCAACCTAACCATGGGAAAAACACCTGATAATCCCAAATTGGGGGACAGTCTCAGAATATCTGACTAGTACTTCTTAAAACTGGCAAGGTCATCAAAAACAAGGAAAGTCGGAGAAATTGTCAAAACACAGAAGATACTGGGAGACAAGATGACTAAATGCCATGTGATATCCTGAGCTGAATTCTGAAACAGAAAAAGGACATTCATGGAAATACAAGTGAAATTTAAATGAAGTCTGGAGCTTAGTCAATTCTAATGTATCAATGTTTGTTTCCTAGTTGTGACAAATGTACCAGAGTAATGT
>NW_005282042.1:0-457 GCF_000412655.1 Myotis brandtii
CCTCCTCTTCCTCCTCCTCTTCCTCCTTTTCCATTTTCTCCTCCTTCTTCTTTGGTTTATTCTTTTCTCCATTTTAACATCACATTTATAAATGCTACATGTTGCTAGAGAAAATGGAAAGCATTTGCCCTGTGTTTGAGTAGCACCACAAACAGGAATACCGTCCACAGGCATTTCTGATGCTCACTTATCATGTCTTTCCTTAGTCCTTTAAGCAGACTTTTGAGGTTCATAGAGGCCCGTGGAATGTGCTGCAGCAGGTGTGCGCAGTTTTTGGCTCAAATATCCATTTTGCTATAATCTAATTAGAGAAGTATCAGCAGGAGCAACAGAAACTGCGTGAGCTTCGTCTCTGCAGAAAAGGAGGCTGAACACATGGAAGCCAAGCTTTACCAGAATAGCGCACAATAGGGGAGTGTGTCAGGACTGGGCCAGAGTAGGTATTTTTGTAATATTT
>NW_005282043.1:0-457 GCF_000412655.1 Myotis brandtii
CTACTGTCTGCTCCAAGAAGAAAACTGCTCAACAAGTCAAAACTGCTTCATTACAAGTCAAAAGTAATAGGAAAGAGTATCCATTCATTTTCCATTCCAGCAATGTCTGCAGTTTCAATAGCAGAAATAATTGTCGTCTATTGAGATGCAAATGATAATAACAGAAGTGCTGATAATAGCAGATTTTCACTGAGAATTTACTAGGCCTGCCCTCTTTTGCAAGTATTTCCTCATTTAATTCTCACAACACTCAAGAGACATACAAAGTGTCATCCTCTCTCCATGTTTTATAAATGAAGGAACTAAGACTCATGGAGGTGGCATCCTTAGCCAAGAACACACAACAATAATCTGAATCTAGCACTTTCTAATTCTGAAGTCAATCAAGTTTCTCTTCTATCAGCTGCCTTTAAAACACAAATGGTAAGCCCAGCTGGTGTGGCTCAGTGGTTGAGCA
>NW_005282044.1:0-457 GCF_000412655.1 Myotis brandtii
TAAGCTGTCAGTTGGACATCCCCTGGGGGCTCCTGGATGCAAGAAGGCACAGGCTGGGCTGAGGGACCCCCCTAGCCACCCCGAGTGCATGAATCTCATAAGTATATAAAGTCAAATAAATAAATTAAAAATTTGGAAAATGGGAAGAGATAGCCAGTGGTAGGTTTGTTGTCAAGGGGATTACATACTTGAAGTAGGGGCAAGTTGGCTATTGGAGACAGTGGTATTTGAGAAAAGTTTTAGCAACAGTAAGGTAAGCAAGTCAGCAGTAAGCATAGTCTAAGCAGTGAACCTGAGCAGATTTACAGAAAGCCGAATGGGAGGGAAAGATTGAAATTAAAAAAAAATCATCTTCAAAATATTGAACGGTATCTGAATACACCAGACAAAAATATTTCATTTTGGTATAAGAATTACTTTAAGCTAAAGACATTTGAGATTCAGCAGATGTTCCTCT
>NW_005282045.1:0-457 GCF_000412655.1 Myotis brandtii
GTGGATATGTAGAGATACAGGGTTAGAGTCTGGGAGAGGTTTGGTAGGTACAGACATTGGGACGCAGGGGGTGAAGGATTTTACTGGCATATACCTGGTCTTTGGCCCAGGGTGAAGACACATGTCTCCTGATGCTGAATTTGGCTCGAGAAACAGAGGCGCTACATGTATATAAACATTCCCTTAAACAATGGTGTATATATTTTCAAAACGGTGATGTAAGTCTGAGTATAATAAGGCGATATTTGAGCAAGACAGTTTTCTTGCAGACCCTTACAGAGTGGACCCTTACCAGAGTCACTGTTAGTTTTGCCCTCTGATTGGGAAAAATCTATTAAGATGAAGCTGCCTCTGCTTGCATCACCCTTGGCATTTTCATGTTGTGAGATACACTTTCGGGCAAATATATTGAGGACTTACAATAGAGTGATGTTCTTAGAGTAGAGGTGTGTGTGTG
>NW_005282046.1:0-457 GCF_000412655.1 Myotis brandtii
GTTCAATCATTGAGCTACACTGGCCAAGCTAAATTTCTTGTTCTAATAAGGACATCAGTCATATTGGACCAGCCTATCCTAATGACCTTATTTTAATTTAATTACCTCTTTAAAGATCCTGTTTCCAAATACAGTCCTATTCGGAGGTACTGGTTGTTAGGACTTCAACATCTCAGTTGGGAGAGGGGGGCATAAATCATCCATCAGACTTGTCTTCAGGGAATATGTGCATATTCCTAATTTAATTGGCCACTATTGGAATACCTTAGACTTGTTAAAAGGAAAGCTCAATATATACTGCAATCCCTTTGAATAATATTCTGCTAAACAAGAATTATATCTTTAAATAAAGCTAAGATATCTGAGAGAGCTAACAGTTTATAGGGTCATGTATTAAAAGGTTACTCTTGGTAAATATCTTGGCCTTAGGAAGCATATTTTTGTCCAAATTTTCTTA
>NW_005282047.1:0-457 GCF_000412655.1 Myotis brandtii
GGCCGACTCATCAAGGCTGGGCTAGGAAAGAAACGAGCCTAAATGCCGACTCACTATCACTGTCCACAGACACCACCCTCCCACCAGGTGCGCCCACCTGGTCACCCCCCGTCCACAGCAACCACACCACAGACCCGTGTACACACAGAAGCCCCGGCCCGGCACTGCTCAGACCCTGACCAATATTTGCTTCCAACGGTTCCCAGGCCAACTGCAGGTATACAGAGCACACATGCCAATTCCAACCGTCATCCGGAACTTTTACAAATACTAGTGAGAACATTTTAGAACGTTGTAGGTGCAAAAAACAAAAACAAAAACAACCTAAATGGATTTGTGAAACAAAATAAATAAAGTAAGGGGAGCCCTAGCTGGTTTTGCCCAGTGGATAGAGCGTCGGCCTGCATACTAAAAGGTCTGGGGTTCGATTCCGGTCAAGGGTACATGCCCATGTTGT
>NW_005282048.1:0-457 GCF_000412655.1 Myotis brandtii
TCTGAACTAAAATGCAAACATTTTTAATGTACAAAACAATGTATGTAATAACATATTTTCCTCTTTTGCCATTCCTGACTCTTCAACTCCATCTCCTAGATAAATTTCATGAACAGGTAAGACAGGTAAGAAATGAGTTGAGGTTTAATAAAGGGGGGATTTTAGAAAAAAAAATAGATTTGGTTACTTTTGTGTATGACACCTGATATTTGAAAGAGATGAAAATGTAATGCATTTGTCTTATATAAATCAAATTGTTAAATACTTCAAAATGCATTGACATTGATATAGACAACAAAAACTACAAGTAATTTATCTGTGACTTATTTTATAAAGTTGATTATAGCTACTCCACACTCAAGAAGGTAGAGCATAACTTTCCACTCCTTAATTATAGATTGCATATGGAAAGCATTATGTTAGGTGAAATAAGCCAGCCAGAGAAAGACAAGTACCA
>NW_005282049.1:0-457 GCF_000412655.1 Myotis brandtii
GAAGAGCCTTGTACAGGTGAGACGCTCTGAGGCTCACACTGGAACCTGTGTGGTGATTGTCCAAAATATTGCAAGTCAGAAGTAAGGCCTGATTTTATAATTTCACAGCTATTTCCCTGGGAGAAAAGTCGTTTGCTATAAACATGTCAGTCCTGTGTCCTCTTTTACCTACATCCTAGGTGACCCTGCCCCTCACATGACCCACAGTGTCGTTTGTGGTCTAGCCCCATCTGCCTTTCTGACCGCCTCTTGTCTCTCTCCCTGCTCCAGCCACACTGGCTCTCTGTCTGGGTTGTTTCTAGTTTGGGACTATTATGAATAGTGTTGCAATGACTATTCTTATACATGCTTTTTGGTGAAAATATATATGGATTTCCCAGCCGGAATGGCTCAGTGGCTGAGCGTCAATCTATGAACCAAGAAGTCACAGTTTGATTCCTGATCAGGGCACATGCCT
>NW_005282050.1:0-457 GCF_000412655.1 Myotis brandtii
GAGAATTGACTCTGTAAGCAATACATGAGGGCCTTATAAGTGGCAATAAGTGATCACAGTGGTTGGGATTATCAGAGCCATCAGAGCAGGGGTGAGACAGATGAGAGCCCTCCTGGAATGATGAGGACAATTTCAATGGGGAGGGTGGACTTAGCTAAAGACTTTAGGCCTAGAAAGGCTGGGAGACTATAAGAGGAGGAGGATATGAGGTGAAGGTGTGAAGAGTTTGGACAAAGGCTTTGGTTTGGAATCAGGGAGGATGGTGATAGCTAGTAGTCTTTTGGGAAACTCAGTGGATGGGTACCAGGCATTGCCCGGGAACCTCTAACCCCCTCCTTATCTCAGGGCTGTGCTATTATCTTTGTCAAAGAGAGGCCTGCTCTAGAAGCTCCCAATGGTATATCCACCATTGAGGAAAGTCCTTGAATGGGAGAGTTTAGAAACTCTTGAGGACACC
>NW_005282051.1:0-457 GCF_000412655.1 Myotis brandtii
AAAAAATAAAATCTACAACTTCACTTCTCAGAAAGCACACTTGGTAACCCTCTGGTGCATAGCATCATCTTGTTGGTTTTATATCAATGGAATCTAATCTATCAGTTTTGTAACATGTTCTCTTTCCAGTGAATCATACGTCCCACAGACCATTTTCATGTCTAGCAGCTGAGAGCCGAGGCAGGACTGAGCTCCTGACATCACCCAGTGAACGTGGGAGGGATTGCTTACCGATTGTATGACTTACGCCGTAGCATTTGGTTTGGATCTGGGTTCAGTGACGGACTCCCTCAGTCCTCAGATCTGCAGAATTACAGCCGGTGAGAGCTGGGAAGGACCAGAGTGATCCTGGAAGTCACACCCCTCATTTCACAGATGAGAAAACTGAGGTCTGAATGGAAGCCAAACATGGCTTTCACTGCTCCTGTGTATTTTCCCTACACCCCCTCCACAGCAC
>NW_005282052.1:0-457 GCF_000412655.1 Myotis brandtii
ACAATATCTTCCTTTAGCGTTAAAAAATATATGCAATTTAGAAATTAGTAGTACTTCTAATATGTAGACATCATTTTATTAGTAGACCAAATTTGGAGTATAGGAAAAAGGTTAAAACAATATCTCCTCATTTTTGTGTGAGATAATTCCAAGTATAGTCCAATAGTATAATATCATATATCTTCCTAATATATTTTCATAATTTTTAGGTAAATAAAATATACTAAATTCACAGTGAGGTAATGACAATATGAAAACCTTTTTTCCTTGTTTTTACCAAAGTTTCACTTCTCAGAATATGCAGGTTATGGTTGTATACTTTTCATTCATCTAATTTTTCTCAAGACAGGGCTTCATAACAATTTTATTTTGCTGTAAATAAAGCTACTATTTCTGTGTTTTGGTTACTAAAAGTATGTGTAGACAGCTGTTGTCTAGCTCTAAGCAAGTAAACACT
>NW_005282053.1:0-457 GCF_000412655.1 Myotis brandtii
GAGATCATGTGGTATTTTTCTTTCATTGACTGGCACTATTTGAAATTTTTTTAAATTATTTAAAAGAGTACATGCTATTAACATAACTTACCACTGTTGATGTTGACCTTGATTACCTAGTTGAGGTAATGTTTACCAGGTTGCCCCACTGTACAGTTACTCTTGTTTTCTCCCCTTTCCATACTGTACTCTTTAGAAGAAAGTCATTCTAGACAGCCTGCACTTAGAGATCTAGAATTATGCTCCCCCTCCTTGAGGAAAACGTACTTACATAACTTACTGGCATTGTTCTACCCCATTTATTTATTTATGATCCGCTTATATCAATATGGACTCAAGGATACTCATGTTGTACTTTGGTACTTTAGTAGTAACCCTGTACTACTTTACTTGTTCTGTTACTCAGGTTGACCACTGGGAGCTCTCTCAGTTGGCTCCTATATCCACATACCCATCC
>NW_005282054.1:0-457 GCF_000412655.1 Myotis brandtii
CTATCCACTGAGCCAAACCGGTTTCGGCTATATTTCTTGTAAAACTAAAATTTTATTGAGAAAAATGAAACATTCACATGTATAGAGAATAATAAAATAAGACAATGTCTGCCGTTTTAAAAGAAGTATATCCCAACACAGGAATCCTAAAATAAATACTTAGATATTCCGACTAACAGCTGACACTTCCTGAAATCTTACTAGTGCCATCACTGTGCTCAGCGCTTTACATGAACTGTCCCATTTAGTCCTCCAACAACCCAGTGAGGTAAACGGGATTATCTTCTTGAATATAATAGATGAGACCATGGACAGGCAAAGTAACTCATCCAAGTGCATAAGCAGCAAGTAGTTGTCACACAGAAGGCTAACCGCCCCCCAAGATGCATACCTCCCTACCATGGAGAATCACAGGTAGGAAGCGGCTGCTGAGCCAGGGACATTCCCCAGTGCCCCT
>NW_005282055.1:0-457 GCF_000412655.1 Myotis brandtii
TCCTCGCCTGCAGCTCTCACCGTGCAGTGGTGGCGGCGGCTCGTGAGCGCTTCCAGGACGACCCCTCTCAGCCTGACCCCGAACCAAAGCCCCCTGGGCCGGAGTGGCCGAGCCTGACGGGGGACAGACACCCTCCACGCACATCGCCCTCCGCACGCCGGGGTCAGCCTTGGTGACCGCCATCAGGCCGCTGAGCTGTGTCACTGCAAAATGAACTTGAACTCTCGGAACACCACAAACTTAGCACAGGGCATGGGGCAGAGACGAGGGCAGGCCGCTGGGCTGGGCGCACCCAGGCTGCTTCCGGAGTGAGAGCCCATTGTGCTGTCAGATGTCCGGGTGCTGTGGGACCCTGGATGACGGAGACACCTGTGGGAACTCCTTCCCACCAGTGCCTACACACACGCACACCCACAGAACACACGTGTGTGTGCATGCACACACCTATAGAACACAC
>NW_005282056.1:0-457 GCF_000412655.1 Myotis brandtii
TCTAAAACAAATTTATTATAGTGAATACTGTGACACCTTCCAAAATAGTTCTATAGCAAATGCAGAAATGTTTTTAAGAGAGCTGTTTCTCACCTCTGTCCTTAATAAAGACCAAGGACAAGATAGTACAGCATAATTCCAAGCTTTTTGGTCATTAGGAAGCTAATGCCATTATCAGGGGAAATATGGTCCAGTAGCTTTTTAGTGGTCCAGCTGCATTCAAGGACAGAACTCAGAACATGTTACGGATACGGAACCAATGGAGGGTATTCTCATCATTAGCCATATCCAACCCTGATGCACACCAGGAACAGGCTATGAATCAGAATTTGGGGGTGGGGCCTGGAAAGATCACTTTCTCTGAAGTTTCTCCCAGAAATGCTTATGAGAGGCCACATGTAACAACCACTGATAAACTTTCTTTTTGTTGTTGTTGTTAATCCTCACCCGAAGATAT
>NW_005282057.1:0-457 GCF_000412655.1 Myotis brandtii
GGCAGACCACATACTGTGACAAAAGATGGAGAGGCTCGCGTGTGTATAGATTGGATTCCTCCAGAATTCCAGATAAAGTGTTTCAGCCTTCACCTGAAGATCATGCAAAATATGGTGGGATCCACATTGGGGGATCCATATATGTGATAATGATGCTTGGATTAGAAAAAGCACATACTCCTCAAGGTCACAAGACCATCCCTTCAGTGAGTGCGAAACTGAAAGTGACTAAACATTTGATGAGAATCAAGCCCTGGAGGTTGCCACCAGGACTTCCCGCGGAGGAGGACATGGCTCCCACGGGCCTCGTGAGCACTGGGAGTCAGTAGAGCGGTGGCATCTAAGCCCATGGACCAGGGAGAATTAAGTCCTAATACCAGAGCTGTTTCAGATTAAAAAGTGCAAATCATTTTTATGTAAAGATGGTGAGAAAGTGTTCTCATTAAAATATATTTTA
>NW_005282058.1:0-457 GCF_000412655.1 Myotis brandtii
CAGAGACAATGTCAAAATTACCTTCCTTTTGCTTCCTGTAGAACAAATAAATTAGCTGTCAATTAGAGAAAGCTACTGGGATTTCAATAGTTATTTTCAAGAGTTACACAAACAGAGATGTCAAGACTTGCATCTAGGAAAAACAATGACAAGGAAATAGATGAACTATTATTACTACTGAAAGATCTTTCAAATTAAGGTTTTCAAACTTGATCCTTTTCTTCCTTCATTGATTTAAAACAGTACATTTGCTGACTGCACCATGTGAAACCATCCTAAAATGTAATAATAAAATTAAATTTACACAATCCCCCTGAATTTCTGTTCTTGTACCTGAAGTAAACAATGCTAAAACAGCCTGGCAACCTTCTAGATTTTTCTTTGTTTACAGAAAGACAACTCAAAGACAGGACTCCCTATAGTGTTTTATGTCACTTTCACAAATTTGGAATTCAAA
>NW_005282059.1:0-457 GCF_000412655.1 Myotis brandtii
AGAGGAAGAACCAGAATCCCTGTCTGGCTTAATCCTTTAGCAGCAATACTACTCTGCCACTGATCTTGGGGGTTCCTGTTGATAAGCATTTCAGTAGGAAGGCAATAAAGTTGGTGAATTGTTAATCCAAAGCTCTAAGACCTGCCTTGGAATAACTTTGAACAGAGTCTCTGGGAGGCTGAGTGAATAATGCCTGTGGGGTCTGGAGCCTTCCCACTGGCTGGGCTTCAGACCTCCAACTAGCTCCCAGGGCAGACAATCCCCTGCCAGGGCTGCTCTCTGTCTCACCTTCCACCCAAAGGAAGATGGAGCCTTGCCTTCACTGAGGGGAGGGGCTTCAACCCCCACCAGCCAGCCATTCACAGCCCCTGTGCATTTCCTCTGAGCATTTCCTGGCCACTAAACAAAACCATCCTACTGGAATGGGGGGTGAGGTAGGGGAAACATTTGGTAAAAT
>NW_005282060.1:0-457 GCF_000412655.1 Myotis brandtii
GAGAGCTTACTGAGTTTTTTTGGGTTTTGCCACAACACTCAGTTCTGCATTAGCCAGTCACATAGGCACCTGTATCCTTGTAAATTCCTTCTTTTGTTTTTGCAGGATGGATTCCCAAAGGTGGGATTTCTGGACCAGAAAGTCCGTGTATTTTACAATGTAACCAATGTCCCCAGATCACTTTCCCCAAAGGCTGCAGTATCGGGGCTCCCTTGATCCACCTGTTTCCACAAATCTCTCTTTACCAAAACACCTCTGTGCTCGCATAGGGTAACTCCTGCAGGCCCGGCTCTCGAAAGGAATGTGTGGTGAAGCCGGGATCTGGAGAACGGAGAATCGGATAACACAAGTGATGCCCAAATTTGCTGATTAAAATGGGTTTCATTGCCTGGCTGGTGTGGCTCAGCGTGTGAGCTTCGAACCTATGAACCAGGAGGTCCAGGTTTGATTCCCGGTC
>NW_005282061.1:0-457 GCF_000412655.1 Myotis brandtii
GAAGGCAGCCTCACTGAGTGGAACACTGAAGCTTTGCTCCACCCGTTACTAGATCCGTGACTTTGACGGAGTCCCTAATCTCCTCTCCATCAGGCTTTCTCATTTTCTAAGTTGGAATAATAATGACCACCTTGGAGTTTTCAACTATCAACTCTCTACAGAGGTCTCCCTAATCTATCTCTAGCCCAGACACCTCCCTCTGGTTGATTCCCTCTGAAAGAAGGAGTGATTTATCTGAACTGGGAGATTAGGCAAAGGCACTAACAACGCACAACTCAGCTACTTCCAGGCTGTCTTTTTGGAATCAGCGGGCTGTGGGAGGCTCATTCTTCTCTCTGCAATTGCTGTCTTGAGGAACGGTGTCCCAGGGCGTGACAGGCACAGGCAGTCTCAGCTGGCCAGCATGCTCCCTCTCTCTTATAATGAGACTCAAGAACCAGACTCAATGGCCAGCATT
>NW_005282062.1:0-457 GCF_000412655.1 Myotis brandtii
AGCTGATGTGTGTATCAGAACTTTCGGTCAACTCCATTTCTGCTGGAAAATCTTTTTAGTGAAAGGCATGCAGAACTGTCAGTTCTATCTTTGGTTGTGGTTCTGAATTATGAATAGGCTTTTAGGCTAAATTAGACAAACGGAAGTGTAATTAAAAAGTCAGTAGGCCCCAGGTAAAAAGGAGTATTTGGGTGATGAGAAAAATTAAAACAAGATATTTTATCTTCCAAAATTGCTTTGGGAATTAAATACACATGTATCTTTGTTAAGGCTTTTCAAATGCCAGCACCCACAGTTCAAGGATCTAGAAAGAAACCATGGCATCGGTAAGCTACCTGCTAAATATTCATAAAAAAGTAAATGTTTACAAAATGCTTTGGTAGACACTGGAGATAAAGATGAAGACGTGGTCACCACACACTGAGAGAACATATATTACAAACAGTTATATTACCAG
>NW_005282063.1:0-457 GCF_000412655.1 Myotis brandtii
CCTCTCTGAAATCAATAAAAATATATTTTTAAAAGGTATAGAACGTTTCCATCTCCCCCAAATTTCTCCCTTGGCCTTTGCAGCCAGCCCCTCCCTACACCCTCAACCTTCTGCAGAACCTGATCTGTTTTCTCTAGGATGTCATATAAATGGAATCGATAGAGTATGTATGTGGCCTTTTGGATGCGGGGTCTTTCATTAACATGGAGCATGTAAATACCTCTGTTTTGGAGTGTATCCGTGACCTGTTCTTTTTTATTGTTGAATTGTATTCTGTTATATCAGTAGGTATATCACAATTTCTTTATCCATTCTCCAGCTGAGGGACACTTGGTTGTTCTGTTTGAGGCCGTTATGAAGAAAACCACTGTAAACATTCCTGTGCATGATTTTGTGTGAATGGAGACTTCATTTCATTTGGCTAAACAACACGGAGTGGGATTGCTGGGTTGTATGG
>NW_005282064.1:0-457 GCF_000412655.1 Myotis brandtii
AGTCTTGGTGAGCGTGTGCAGGAAGGGTGACAGGTGAGTTCAGGCCCTCTCTGGGCCCCACACGACATTCCAGTGCATCCGCATCACAAAGCCTCCCTCGTTATTCTCCCCGCTGGGGCCTCTGTCTCTTACTACTTGGGATGGTCACTGGTTGCTTTATCAGAAGAGCAATCCAATGTCTTGTGTTACAGTTGCCCCTCATGTGTGATCCGCTTGGGCATCCAAATCCAGATGACATTCCTGTAGGGGCGCTTGCAGCAGCTTTGCCATGCATGGTACACCCCATCTCAGAGCTTGGCATCCCTCCTACCATCTGCCCTGGAGGTGGGGCCGTGCCATTTCCTGGGCATGGGCTCACCAGCCCACACACTGTCCCTGCAATGTGCTCCCTCATCACGCCCTCCCCATCTTCTGCACATAGGAGTCCACCAGAGAAGCTGTGCACAGAGAGCACGTC
>NW_005282065.1:0-457 GCF_000412655.1 Myotis brandtii
ACCAGGAGGTGCATGGAGCACCTCTCAGTCCCTCCCGCTGGCCTGCTCGCCACTTGTGGTGGCAGGGTGGGGCTTGTGGCTCATGAGACCCACAGCCTCAGATGGCAGCAAGGCTGGTGGCCAGTGGGTGGGCAGGGTGGCGGGAGGGTGGGCACGGCGAGGCGGGCACGGTGAGGTGCGCACTGGTGGGTCAGGGCCATGCGATTTCTCTCGCTGGGCTTCTAGTCTTAATATAATCTCTTTAAGACATTTTTTAATGACTGGGATCATTAAATTGAATTCGTATACAGTAATTAATCATTCTCCTATTGTTAGACATTTGTGTGGATTCCAAGTGTGTTTTTTTCCCTAAATAACTCAGTACTAAACAAGTCTGGACATAAACCTCCTCCTTTATTTTATACTAGAGGCCCGGTGCATAGATTCGTGCACTGGTGGAGTCCCTCGGCCTGGCCTG
>NW_005282066.1:0-457 GCF_000412655.1 Myotis brandtii
ATGTAGTGGCCACACCGGTGCTCAGTGTCAGATAACCTAACAATGGGGAAGCTGTCCCGAGGGGAGGTAGGGGCGGCCACGGTGGGACACAGGTGGGAGTGAGAGAGGGCTCCCGGAGGAGGAGGCGTTTCGGCTGAGACCTGAGGGAGGACGGAGTTAGCAGCAGTGAGAGGAGTGGGAACTGTGTGCCAATGGGAGGGGGGCTCTGGTGGCCCAGGATGCAGGGTGTCTGACCCTCTGCCTCCCCGCAGCCCACGGTCAAGTTCGACAAGCAGCCGTGGTACATCGACTCCACGGGGGGCACGCTGCACCCATACCAGCTGGAGGGCCTCAACTGGCTGCGCTTCTCCTGGGCCCAGGGCACCGACACCATCCTGGCCGATGAGATGGGTCTGGGCAAGACGGTGCAGACCATCGTCTTCCTCTACTCCCTGTACAAGGAGGTGGGGCCGCGGGG
>NW_005282067.1:0-457 GCF_000412655.1 Myotis brandtii
GGTATAATGTCTAATTGAGCAGTTCTAAAGTCATCCATGAACCCGCAAGCACAAGAAAGTGGTTGTTATTCTCTTATCAAAATTATATTAATTTTATAATTTTCCCTGCAATCATCTTGGGATGATTAGGATCTGGTTACAGATGTAAGGTTACGAAGAATGGGGCTGATAAAAATCAGGAGCTAAACCATAACCTTACATGCTTTCTATTGATGATATTTAAAGTTATACAACTGGATTTATTTGCTATATACATAAAGTAGTATTGCAACTTATAAAAAATACCATTTATATCCACAGAAGTACCAGAATCATACCCAGGTTTACAAAGAGGCATAATAATGTTTTGTCATATGACTATCTGTTTGGAGAATTTATGATGGTTTCTAATAGTACAAAATCTTCATGAATATACCACTAACTAGAGGCCCAATGCACAAATTCATGCACCAGTGGG
>NW_005282068.1:0-457 GCF_000412655.1 Myotis brandtii
TTTTTTTTTTAATTTTTAAAGAAATAATGCTCCAAAAATATTTTGAATTAAAAGCTCTCCGTGTACCTTGATGACTTGGAGGAGTGCCAGTGCTCAGTTTCTGCTGAGCTTAATCTAGGTGATTAAAAAGCTGAGAGTTTAATCCCCGCTTTCTCATCTAAATTCACTACACTCTGCGAGTGTGCAAAGTAACTTAAAATGTTAAAAGTTTTTACTCTGACCTATTGTTACATTACTTTTTAATAGTAATTAATGGCTTTCACATTGTCATATGGTGATTTAAATCAGAACCTTCTAAATTCTACAGAATTCCTTGATCTCCTACAGGAGAAATATGGGACATTTTAAAGCATTGTTTCCTAAATAAGGACAGCAACTTTAGGTGCCTGATAGATAAAGAAATAGTTTGGTTATATAGAAATAGAACTATATCTTTTTCTAATTTGATCAATAACTA
>NW_005282069.1:0-457 GCF_000412655.1 Myotis brandtii
TCAATGGTTGAGCATCAACCTATGAACCAGGAGCTCAGAGTTAGATTCTCTCTCTGTCTCTCCCTTGCTCTCTGAAATCAATAAGAAAATATTTTTAAAACAGATAAAAAGATCAACCAGAACCACAGAAAATGCCCTAGAGGCCATGCAGTCTAATCTGCTCATAACTGCTTGCAACATTGTAAACTTCAGAGGGAATTCAGTAAAACCTACTAATAATCACAAAAATCATCTTGCTCTTTGATTCAGAAATTCCATTCCTAGGAATTTATCTAAAAAAATTAAAATGAAGACAATCTATGTACAAAACAACAGTAATTACATGGAGATAGTGACTATGTTGTTATTAACAATTAAACTGTCATGCCTATCACAGTGCCTGTAAACAAGAGATCCACGTTTAAAAGGTTGATTTAAGTAGTATGCATTCCCTGTAAATTTTGGAGATTAAACCCTT
>NW_005282070.1:0-457 GCF_000412655.1 Myotis brandtii
GACCCTGGAAGCATGTGTAATGCTGCTGCCACGAGGAAACTGACTACCCTGAGCATATCAACACTTTCTGTGGGTCCAGATAGAAGATCAAAGTGAATGGACTAGTCTCACAGTACCAGACTCCATTTCCCCCAGGTATAATGGCTTCCGTCTGCCTAGTAGAAACCATGGCTTTCTCATGAAAAGAGAAAAACTTGGTAAGCTAAGACCCCTCCCATGCAAAGAAAATTAAACACAATGGAATTTTCTAGACATAAATCCATCTCATACCTCTGGGAGTTTGACTTACTTTGCCTTTTACCTAAAAGGAAAACTCCTTATTCATAGGCCAACTCCTTCTGGGACTTCAGAATCCTGCAGGAAAACCATCACCCCAAGAATGTTTTCCTGGCCACCTCTACTCTAGCTACAGACTGAGTTAGATCCTGTGGCAGATTACATTTTCAAAAGGTGGCTG
>NW_005282071.1:0-457 GCF_000412655.1 Myotis brandtii
ATATATATATAAAAAAAGATATTTCAACAATGTTAGTAATAGTAGTGGTATTTCACCCTAGCAAGGAAGACGTACACACACCAAGATATTGACAGTAAGATGAGTATTGTATTATGATAAAGGAAGGAAGGAACAGGGGTTTGGGTGTACAGTAATAGAGCCAGACCTCCTAACTCCCAGTTGGTTCAGAGCAGGGTCTAATGGAGCAGTGCTGTTTTCTTTCTCACTTTCTTTGCTTTTCTTTTTATAACTTGATAACTTGTTTTAATTTGTTGTCCCAAATCGTAGTGTGTTTGACTTACCGAAGTTTTCCAGCGAATATTTATTAAGAGTCAGCTATGTACTAAGCACTGTTCAGAATTCAGGTGTTGAATAATCAATCAACAGAACATATCCTCTCCACATCCTCTCCAACTGGTATTTGTTGTCTTATTGATAATTGCCAGGCTAATAGGTA
>NW_005282072.1:0-457 GCF_000412655.1 Myotis brandtii
GGTTAGGGCTCCACCCTACATTCTTCAGTCCCCCACACCCACAGAGGACTCAGTATGTGTCCTCCACATAGGTGCAGTGTTTCTGGACCTGCTAATCTTGGGCAGATTTATGTGACTCAGATAGCATCAAGTGTGTTCTTTAGTGCCAAGGAGATCTAAGCATGGAACTTGGCTTAACCAGCAATCAAGGATGAAAGCTCCTGAAAGAAAGAGGAGACTGACTTTTTATCTAAGCATGATGAGTACATCAAACAGAAAATGATGCCCAGGAACAAGTGGTTCCAGAAACATGAATTCAAATAAAAACTGGCTTTGTAGCATTCACTGTTTTGCAGATCCAATGGCAACCAGTCTGTTTTTTCTTTATTTTCTGGCTCAGTTAAAAGTACCTTAGAGAATATACTTGTCCCTTCTCAAAATAACTATGGAGAACACTGCTCAAGTCCCATAAAAATCT
>NW_005282073.1:0-457 GCF_000412655.1 Myotis brandtii
CCAGGACAGTTTGGGGCTTTGGGAAACTGTGATCCCCTCTGTGGGGGTTGATTGTAATGAAGCTGAGTAGTGGCAGTGGACAGATCTTGCTGATAGTGTGTTTTGGGCTTGAGGGGAGTGTATGGAAAGAGAAATTGCTTGGAAATTCCTTCTGGATCATGTATAAACCAGAGAGAAATGTTGACCCGAGGCAGGTGGAACGGTTTCTGCCCTGTACACCTATCCCATTGTAGGATTACACAGTGAAGAGACCGGTGTTTTATCCACATTACCTGCAAGGATTTCCAGAGAAGTAAGGGTCCTGCTCCTTGGAGCAATGCCCCCAAGGTACTGGACAGGCACTCTTCTCCCTGGCCTGGGAAAGCCAGATCTGACTCCATTGAAAAAATATATTATTTCAGTTTCTGCTGGGGCTGACCAGCAGCCTCTGAGTGATGGATGAATGATTACTCTGACA
>NW_005282074.1:0-457 GCF_000412655.1 Myotis brandtii
AAAGTGTTGAAAGCAGCCAGCTGTCCTTCCTCCTGATCTCAGGACTCCCATGGCGCTGTGAGGCCTGCTGTGGCAGAGCTGCCCGCCCGAATCTGGAGCAGGCGAGGCTCAGCCTCAGGGCAGATTGAAATCCAGTGTATTCTGTGCTTCCCCTGTGGCTCCCAGAGGTAATCATCTTGCCATGGAGAGTTATGTCATGGAAGAGACAGGCATCTTTTGCATTTTTCCAGAAGGCAATCAGAGGTCTTTTCCCTTCCCAGGGAGGCAAGCTCCAGACACCTGCTTCAGAATCTACAGAAGACCTTCCAGGCTGGGAAGGAGACCTAGAAATATCAGCCAGAGGCCTCGTTTCTGCATCTGTGAAAATTGAAGGTGTTAGAGCACCTTGGGGTACTTAATGGCAAACGTAGTGTCTTGAAGCTTCCTTCAGAAGTGTCATTAGGCCTCATTGGGTGTC
>NW_005282075.1:0-457 GCF_000412655.1 Myotis brandtii
GCACCTGCCACACCCCCTTGTTTTAATGGACTACAGAATGTATTTGGTTGCGATAATATTTTTATTAAAGCAACTTTTCCAACAGTCTCCAGATGGCAAGATTCATCAGAGGCCGTCCATTTGAGGCCTTTCCTGGGGTGTGTCCGTGTGCATGTCCCACGTTGCTACACCTAATTTTCCAGGTTCTCTGGCCAGACTCATTAACTGACTTTCAGACAAAGGCAACCAGAAATGTCAGCTGTCCTTCCTACCCATCATAGGCAGGGTGAGAAGGGTGTGGGATCCTGTGGGAGCCCCACCCAGAGCCTCTGCCAGAACTCGTCTGCTTACCTACAAATGGGTAGGTACAGAAACGTCAGGTATCTTTTGTAGGAAAATTCAAGCCAACCAATCAGAATTTAAGACACCAGTAAAACAGCCTTCCCTTTGTCTGTAGAGCTGTTCAGACTCTAGTTCT
>NW_005282076.1:0-457 GCF_000412655.1 Myotis brandtii
GTGGGATGAAGATGGAGAGGGAGATGGAAAAGGGGAAATGAAAATTACATTATCATGCTGTTTTAAGGTGAAGTAGAGAAAGAAAAATGCCTGAAGAAGGCCTTGGATGCCATACTAAAAGAGGTTGAACTTTGTCCCATCAAAGATACTGGGCAAGTGGTAAAAATCTCCATAATAGAAACAAGCTCACTTTGCCAGTAGTGAGGAGGATTGGATTAGCGTGGAGTGAGACCACTGGCAATGGATGCTGGTTAACCCAAAGCTTTCGACCAGGATGCAGTGGCACACAGATGCACTCCAAGCAGTGTGCTACTAAAAATAAGGAACCCAAATTTACAGGAGTCTTAAAAACATAAGTTGGAGCAGATTCAAGGTCACCTCTTCAATAATGTCACTCTTATTTTTATTCCAGTGTGTTTTCCAGAGGAATGGGAAAGAAAGAGGCGGAGTTATTAAA
>NW_005282077.1:0-457 GCF_000412655.1 Myotis brandtii
TCCCTGCAGGAGCTGAACAGCCTCCTTCTCATCTCTGGGCCTAGGGTCCCTCATCCTCTCAACAGGGTATGGAACCTGCCAGGACCCCATGTGGGCTCCCACCAGGCAAAGGTGGCATCTGCAGGAGCTCAGTGGACGTTTGTTCCAGTCGCCTGTGCAGCCACCACAGTGCCTGGCTCCAGGTCAGTGCCCAGTAAATTGGTGAGATAATGAAAGGAGCCCATGCTGCATGTGGCCAGCTGGGTGGAGGCATTGGGAGTTTGGCTGCCAGACATCAGGGAAGACTTCTTAGAGGAGGCAGGCCTTGGGCTGGATAGAATTTGGATAGTGGAGGGACAGGCATACTAGGAGGCGGAGACTCCATGGGCAAAAGGAGGGAGGTAGGAAGGCAAGGCATTAAGGTGAGACCTCTCTCTTGTGTTGTGAGGCTGGCATGGGGTATTGTGTGTGTGTGTGT
>NW_005282078.1:0-457 GCF_000412655.1 Myotis brandtii
ATTTGCTTAAATTGGTCCTGGGCTGGGTTGGACTGCGGGCTGTAGTTTGCTGACCTTTGCGCTAGTTCATATATTACCAATAATTTTAAATGCTTGTTCATGTGGTTGACTGAAATCTCTCCTCCAGAATAAGCAAAAGGTAAATGAGTTTGAAATATAAAAGAAGAAATCTGAGAACTTGGTCAGAGAGGAATTAATCACCAATTCGCCAAAACTACCAAGCTATCTACCAAGGCCGCCCTGTGTACTGGTTATATAGTTGTGAAACGAGCTCCCTGTGTTGTGAAAACACTGAAGATAGTCCAGACTTGAATTATCATCATGGTCTCTTGACCGGTTCTCAGATTTAAATTATGATACAGTCCTAAAGCATCTTGAAACAACGTAAGGCTATTTATCTATAGAAAGAACCCTGTGAGAACATTAGAAATACATATTGTAAATCTCCCTTCTATCC
>NW_005282079.1:0-457 GCF_000412655.1 Myotis brandtii
TTTTTATATGAGAAAACTATAAATTAGAGGTTATGTGCACAAAGATATAGAGTGTCAGAGCCAGGATAAACACAGACGAGACTGCCTTTGATGTCCTTTCTGAGGTACATTTCCCTGTGGGTTTTCTGATGAGACACCGTGTGCCTCTGGGACATGCCTGTAAGTGTGTGGGTATGTGGTCCAGGTACTGACAAATTAGAGGCAACAATATGTTTGATCTGTTTCACATAGTAGCTTTACCACTCCTTTGGTTAACTCTGAGTGTCTAATTTAAAGCATCCTCCAGTTCCTTCCAGCTGTGAGAGAACATGTTGAGAATGGTGTGTGTTACATTTGAGATTATACGTCAGTACAGCTGACGTGTACCAGTTGTCTTTGTGCACAAAATGGCCATTTGCTTCAGTCAGTTTTTAACTTGAGATCCACAGAAAAATCTTTCCAATTTTTACATATAACG
>NW_005282080.1:0-457 GCF_000412655.1 Myotis brandtii
CCCAACAGCATTTGATAATGGGACCATGCTATTTCCTGAAGAAGTTGTCATAGCCTGTACCATTACTGTTACGTCAGTATTTGTATGATGCCAATCCTGTACCTAAGGCTCTGCCAGTCATTTGGCAGGGACTTACAGTAAAAGATATAACTTTATCTTGGTGGAGAATTGTCTAGTCTAAACAAAAACATTGATAAAATTTAGTACACTAGGAAATATATCAACACAATGTGTTCTTACCTCAAAGTGATGTCAAATCAACATCACATATATGTTCCTTGCCTTTCTCTATCTTCCTACTAATTTCTGTCCATTATGATTTTTATATTGTCAAGACTTCAAATATATAAAATGTGTACTAAAAATATAATTGCTTGGTTGTTTAGCCTTATTTATACATTAAAATGAATTTAGTGTTATCACCAAATCCTTTTATCATGGTTTCTCCTCCAATTCT
>NW_005282081.1:0-457 GCF_000412655.1 Myotis brandtii
CACCACAAAGAACTATTCAATCCCAAATGTGAATAGTGCCAAGGTGGAGAAACTCTGCCCTAAACTAACTCATCATCTTCCCCCCAAGCCTACATCCCCATATCCATAAAAAACTCCTCCAGTTACCCAATGCCTCCAGCCAGAAACCTTTGAACCTCCCCTCTCGCTCACTCCCCATATTCAAACCATTCCTGAATTAATTAGATAATAGTAGGTGCCATAATGAACAAACCTTAAAATATTTGATGGCTCAAACATGATTGAAGTTTGTTGCTCACTCATCTAAAATCCAAAATGAATGTTCCTATTTGGTAGGCGGCTCCCTTCCCGGGCTCCTTCTGTGGTTCCACCATCTCTATCAGGTCACTGCATTCAGCTGCCGGAGCTGGTGTAAGGAGAAAGAGAGTGGAGAAGTCACACTTGCTTCCTAAATGCCTTAATTTGGAAGCATCACATA
>NW_005282082.1:0-457 GCF_000412655.1 Myotis brandtii
GTTTTTAAAGGGCCAGAAGGTTGAGAACCACTGGATAGACTAACATTTACTGATCATATTCCATGATAAAGTGCTGAGAGCTTTATATGCATTATCTATGTAATTTTCACTGTAACCCTTTAAAGTACACACTTTCCTACTCTCATTGTATGGTAAAAGAAACTAAAGCACAAAAGTGTGACTTTCTCAGGATTGCATAAGTAGTTAAGGATGACGCATCCACCTACTCCAAAGCATATAATCCTAACCATTAGGAAAAACTGCCCTAATGGTTCTGTAAATTCTGTAAATGAAGAGATTGAAGCTTAATTGTTTTTATTTTTGCATCCCCAGCATGGCAAACACTGATCAGTCAGTAACTACTATGGAATAAATAAAGGTAGGAGACAAGACAGGAAAGATGGCAGGGGAAGGAGGCTCTTAGAAAAAAATCATCCGCCAGAACAGCAGCATGATA
>NW_005282083.1:0-457 GCF_000412655.1 Myotis brandtii
AAAAAAAAATCCCTGCTTAAAAGCCAGATGGCAAATAAACCCCAGTTCATCACTTAAGCTTACACGTGGAACTTCGGCACATTTTTCACCAATTCCCACTCTCTATTTAACACAGTAAATAGAACAGTGAAGTATTATGCCCCTTCCTTCTCAATCCGTCTCAACCTGAGTGTTAATCTCTACTGGGTTGGAAGCAGTGTTTACTCCAAATAAGCAAATGAGCTTCCAGGTAACAAATTATCTCTTTGCAGAAACAACAGAAAATTCTGTATGCTCAACTGTTTTAGTGTACTAAAGATTGCCAGAAACAAATTTTGCAAAAAAATGTATGTTTTTTCCCCTTTGTCTCTCGCGGCTTAATTGAATAGGTGTTGAACATTCATTTAATAAGCAAGAGCCTTCTCTGGATTTGCTTCAGTGGATATGAACTTTGCTATCACTCTGGGTCAGGGATGAT
>NW_005282084.1:0-457 GCF_000412655.1 Myotis brandtii
AATAAGCTAAGGAACAAACAAGCAACCAAACACAGGCCAGCGATGGATCAGTCATGACAAGGTGTCCTGCAGCAAGGATTGACGGATCCAGTTGTGTGCCCTTGAGCTGAAGGGTGCAGACAGCTCAGGCAGGCAAGTGCATAGGGACATGGCTCCAGCAGGATAAGGGTGTCAGATGTCACCCACCCTCCATGCCTGGTGCCCTTCCTCTTCAGCTTCCCCAGGGGCAATGACCACTGTGCCCAGTTTACCCAGGGCCCTTCTGCGACATTCCAAAAGGAGACCGTAGCATTCGGAGACCTAGCATTACGTTTTCAAATGGCAGTACGTTCATGTGTACATACATCCCAAAGAAATCTTTAAAATTGCTTTAATTTTTTAAAAAAATTTTAAATGTTTAACCTCAAGTGACTTCACCCCGCCTTACACCAGTGGTTCTCAACCTTGGCTGCACATT
>NW_005282085.1:0-457 GCF_000412655.1 Myotis brandtii
AGCCCCCTTTCTTCTGCAACATGTTCTCTTTACATCTCATTACATCATTCTTAACCTCAAGAGATTCTTTCCTTAAAACATCAAGGCTAAGTCTTCCTTCAACCTACTCCATCCACTTATTCTTTCAGACATATGCACATATTTTCTGCAATATTTTCTTATGTTTCATAGTAACAGCCTTGATCCATTTATCTTGTGGTAAGCGGAACAACAGCCTCATGTCCTAATCCCGAAAACTTTGAGCATGTTGTCTTAGCGTGGCAAGAAGGACTTGCAGATGTGGTTAACTTTAGGGTCTTGAGCTGGGAGGTTATCCTGTATTATCTGGATGAGCCCAGTGTAACCAGAAGAGTCCTTATGAGAGGAGGACAGGAGGGTCAGAGTCAGATAAGTAGACATGGCAACGGAAGCAGATGTCAGAGAGAGAAATTGGAAGAAGTTATGCTGCTAGCCTTGA
>NW_005282086.1:0-457 GCF_000412655.1 Myotis brandtii
TAAATAGAAAACCTTCCTTTTACCGGCGGTGCTGAGCACGGAACACATGCAATTTCACATAACACACAGAACACTTGTGAACTTGAACATACATCTAGCTTTGGCTTCCCCTCATCTGTGACTTGGGTGAGACATTTCACTTCTCTTCGTCTTGGCTACTCAGTCTCGGTTTCTTCATGTCTACAGCACAGAGAATATGGCAATCTGTCCTTGTTGAGGCTGCAAGACGTAAATCTGATCTGTGTTTGTCTTCTATGTGCCGCTGCCTCGAGGAGCTCTAGTTAGAGCAAACACAGTGGAAACAACTGCTTATAATTATCTATTAAATAACATGGAACAAATGCAACAGGTATTCATGGACTCCAAGAGATAACATCAGTGCAATGACCTAGGAAAGGTATCCTGGAAGTGTCACCCTTTCTTTTTTTAATATATCTTTATTTCAGAGAGGAAGGGA
>NW_005282087.1:0-457 GCF_000412655.1 Myotis brandtii
GTGAAAAGTCCATAGAAAACCAATGAAATGAAAAACCCAAGACAATTATTCACTGTGTGGAAGACAGAAGGTCGGGCAAGAAAGGAGAAAGAGGCACAGGGCATGTCATGATCCTGCTGCGGGTCCTAACAGAGGTCTCATGGTGGGACAGTGCGGAGCGCTCTCACCAACATCACACAATCCACAGGGAGGAGAGGGAACGGGGCTGCCGTGGGGAAGGTGGCCGAGCTAAACTCTTGTCTCCCACTGTGGGAAACCAGGAGATAGCGCCTGAAATGGGAAAATCAAGGATTATCGGCAAGCTCTCTATTTGAAGATGAGATAAATACCAAACAATGGACTGAAGAGTTGAAAGTTGTAGCCCTGGGGATGGAAGACAAGAGAGGAGGGCTGTTTCTAATACACCCACTGGGCTCTTTAAATTATGTGTAACTTTGATTTAAAACACTTAAATGAT
>NW_005282088.1:0-457 GCF_000412655.1 Myotis brandtii
TTCCCAGTCAAGGGCACATCCCTGGGTTGCAGGTTCATTCCAAGCCCCATTCAGGGTGTGTGTGTGAGGCAGGCAATTGATGTGTTTCTCTCACATCAGTGTTCCCTCCCTCCCTCCCTTCTTCCTTCTTTCTCTTCCTCTCTCCCTTCTTCCCCATCTCCTGTCCACTCTATCTAAAAGCAATGGAAAAAATATCCTCCAGTGAGATTAAATAAAATAATAAAAATAAATGAAATATTTTTTCCTGTATATGGCTCTTTTGTACATTTAAATGAAGAAAGTGTGTTGTAAGCATTGGATTGTAAATAGAAAATTGTTTTCAACTAACTTCTATTTTAGGTTGATTGTGTTCTGGTTATTAGTTATTATGTAGCAACTACCCTCAAACTAAAACAATGATTCTAAAACCTAATATCAAAAATTAAAGCCAAATCCTAACCCTAACATTTTCAAACAA
>NW_005282089.1:0-457 GCF_000412655.1 Myotis brandtii
GAGAGCATGATGATAATACCTACCCCCTGGCTTGTGTGAGAATTAGGTGACAACATACTTAAAAATGTGACAGTCACACAGTCCATGCCATGTGTTACTTTAAAAAACAGAGAGAGGTATATGCAGGGCCCACAAGAGCACAGAGAGTTGAATAGTTTGCAGAGGGTGCTGGGGGTGGGTGGCCTGAATGGAGAGGATTAGTGGGTGGCGTTCATTTCTGGACAGAACCCCAGCCCGGGCAAAGTGGTGGAGGTGGCTCACAGAGCACAGTAGGCCCTTCAAGGAGCAGGAGTCAAGAGGCTCGGTTGCTATTTCGAGCACCCTTATGGGCAGAGTCTGACTTAGAGCAAGCACCCCTAGGGGTAGAGTCTGACTGAGTGCAAGCACCCCTAGGGGTAGAGTCTGACTGAGTGCGAGCACCCCTAGGGGTAGAGTCTGACTGAGTGTGAGCACCCCT
>NW_005282090.1:0-457 GCF_000412655.1 Myotis brandtii
CTCCCCCTTCCTCTCTGAAATCAATAAAAATATGTACAAAGAAAGAACTGTGTAAGCACAGTCCCCTTGAGGACAGTAAATAGATTTACAGGGAGTGGGATCCCTCCCATCCAGTTCTCTGTCCTAAAGGAAGTTGGGGAAGCTGTGAATTGGGAAATCAGTTACTGCAAAGAATTTATCTTGACACACTCATTCCGTTTGTAATTGTTTGTCCCCGTCCCTGAAAGCGGCCCGTGTGTGCCTTTCTCTTTTATTCCAAGTTCCTCACCAGCACAGGGCGAGGGCGCAGGGTGGGGGAGGGGAGACACTGTCCCACGTTATCTGTGTAGCTATCGCGTGACTTAAAAAGGGAACGGGCAGCGAGGTCATGGCATCCAGTGAACGGGAGAAACGAGGCCTTCCTGACCTCTGCCGTCCGTCCTGGGTGACCAGGGGCCAAATGCACTACAGCTGTTTA
>NW_005282091.1:0-457 GCF_000412655.1 Myotis brandtii
TTTTTTTCTTGAGAGCCACTCAACAATGTTTGCAAAAGATCACTATTTCTATGTAAAAGTAATAGAAATTATCAAATGACTCCAAAGTTAAAAACAAACCTAAAATCTTTGCTTACATTTAATTATATGTTCATCAACTAATACATCAGGCTAATAAAAACACTGGTATCTTTATGAAATGGTAAAGCAATTAAAATATATTTCATATGTTGAAATAAAACAGAGAGACTAAATGGAACTCTCCTTCTGTAAATCAAAATGAAGAATGTTACAGCAAAAATCTAAACAAAGAGCTTTTAAAAGCTTCTTTTGCTAATGAGTTTTCTTTTCGTAATCACTGGGAAATAATGGCTAACTGAAACTGTGCACTTAAACTTAAAGCTGAAAACTAAACATAAAAAGTGTATTATTGAATTGTCTTCCAATCACTTTTGCAATTATTTAACTCATAATTTTA
>NW_005282092.1:0-457 GCF_000412655.1 Myotis brandtii
CGCAGCGTCAGCAGCTTTTTTGATACAGCCGCTGGAGTGAATATCACATGAGCGAGTGAGGGCGTATGATTTGAGGTTCTCTGGGTTTCATCAGATGAGCGGAAACACTGGAATACGGAATTGTACTGGCTCCGTAAAGCATTCGCTGCTTCCTTAGCTGTTCGCGTGGGTCCCTCTGGCGTAGTCAGCGGCGGGATTCCGCGTTGTACCTTTCGTTGCTGGTTGATATGTTTGTAAAGCAGCTTTTTGTTGGAGCAGAACTTATGAGCCAACGTTTGTTGGTGTACTAGTTTGTCCTCTCTTACTAACTTTACGCAGTAATTTCGTAGACGGATATAATCGGTCCATGTGTTCTCGTTGGAAATATTCCGGTGAATTCTCCATGCCGAATCCCTGTCTTTCATCCATTTTCTCGTTCTGCTTCGGATAAAAGAATTCATTCTCTTTGGTTTCACAG
>NW_005282093.1:0-457 GCF_000412655.1 Myotis brandtii
GTCCTCCTCTAAAATCAATAGGTTAAACTCAGTCATATATGAGGTTTGATAAAGTGCTAAGTATAAAATAATCTTATCTTTGTAGCTTTCACCATTAATTTGAATATCTTAGTTTTCATTACTCATCACTCATAATTGTGTTGCTACATAAAATTACTCCAGAACAAATTATGTTTCAAGAGTGTAAAGCAGAGATGTGTAGATCATTTTAGTTTTTCAATATTATATTTAAAATCGCTTCTGAAACTATCTTCCTTCCACTCCCACCCCATTTGGTCTTTAAATTGAGATACCTATTATTTGTGGCTCTTAATGTAAACATATTAGTGAAGATATATAGCATTCTGGAAATTAATTTAAAACCCTACTTTATGATAAGTTATGCAATCCAGGATAAGCTAGTTAAATATTTTTTAAATGTTAACTTCTTCATCTGTAACACTGGGATAATTAATTT
>NW_005282094.1:0-457 GCF_000412655.1 Myotis brandtii
ACTGTTTCTGTGGCTCGGGGCTCTTTATCCCTGTGGCCCCTTCCCTTTCCCGCAGTGTCCCCCACACACCGATTTTTCTCCCTGGACAGCATGTCTGGGGTTCCACTCCTGCCTCTTTCCTCAGCTGATTGAGGGTTCCGCCTGTCTGCCTCTGTGGCCTGACTTAGGACGCGAGGTCCTCCGGGGGCCTGGTGTGTCAGCCCAGCTCCCTGCAGGGCCGGACCCCCCACAGGCCACATCCACGCCTGACACTTCCACCTGGAGTCAAGTCCTTCCGTTCCATGCATTTCTTCCAAGCTTGTTTCCTTTTTCCTCTGGTTTTATTGAGATGGAATTCACATAGAGCACTGGACACATTGAAGGTGCACAGCATAATGGTCTGACTTACATATATTGTGAAATGATTACCGCAGTGAGTTTGGTTAATGTCTGTCCTCTCATATATGTACAAAAAAAA
>NW_005282095.1:0-457 GCF_000412655.1 Myotis brandtii
TTAATTTGCATATTACCCTTTTATTAGATAGAATAGGATATTTTCTATTGATTTCAGAGAGGGAGGAAGAGGGACATTGTAAGGACCTTGAAGGCAGGGGCCAAGTCTTGTTTATCTCTAAAACTGTTCTTTCCAATGCTTTGCACATTGTGTGTTTCCACTGTAAAATATAGTACATGGGGTCTTGGCCTCATGCATAGTATTGTCCAACTAACTGTTTAGGGGCAGCCCAATATAGCAGAAAATGTGGGATTTGGAATCTGTCAGAACCTGAATTTGAGACCTGGCCTTATTGCTGATTAGTTATGTGACCCTGAAGAATCAGCCTTTGAGAAGTACAATTTCCTCATTTGCAGGATGTAAGTTATGCTTGCACACCGTTGTGTAAAGGTCAAACCCAGTAATGGATGTGAAGGAAAGTTGTAAACTGTAAAATGCCGTATAACTAGAGATCATT
>NW_005282096.1:0-457 GCF_000412655.1 Myotis brandtii
AATTCAAATCTTGCGTGAATTTTGGGACACCCTATAGGTCCCTTTTCTCCCTCTCCCTCTCCTCACCCTCACCCTGCTGTGCTACTGGCATTTGGTGGGTAGAGGCCGGGGAGGCTGTTACCCATCCCTCACAGGGAAGCAGGGAACTTCTCTGTCCAGAGTGTCAGCGTGGCCGAGGTTGGGAAACCCTGATGGCCGAGCCTGGGTTTCAACCTGCTTGGGAGGCTCCGCTGAGAGAATATGTGAAAATACTGGATGCAGCTGTGAAGTGTTCACGGGCACCCAGTTCCTCGGTCATCAGTCACGGTTGTGGGCACGCCGTGCCCGTCAGTAGTGTAGCTGCTCCCAAGGTAAAGAGCTCCGTGATGACGAGGTAGACGGGCATGGGCGTGGGCAGGAGCCCGCGGGGTCCCAACAGGAGCGCTCCTCCGGTTAGGAAGGGTCCGTCACCAGCAGC
>NW_005282097.1:0-457 GCF_000412655.1 Myotis brandtii
ACTGCTATTGCATATCCTTTGGAAGAGGTGTGCAGACACAATGTCCTGGTTGTCACACAGATGTCTCTGACTGTGTTACAGGCCTTCACCTACCACCACATCCAAGAGATCATGGTCCAGCTGCTTCGCACGGTGAACCGGATGGTCATCACGATGGGGCGGGATCACCAACTGATTGTGAGTATATCCTTCCTCTTGTCAAACGTTTTCCACTGTTCATGGTCAGGGAATGGATTTTCTGGAACACCAGATCATGTTGAACACCAAGCGCCGACCACTGTTTTGTTTTGAAGTGCAAGGGTCAGATGATTGTTTTCCTATCTGAGCTGGGAGAACATGTGAGTTAAATCAAGTTGCTGAAATAAAACAAGATTTGGGACTCATCTACCGAGTTGAGTGTGGCAGTGGGGAGGGAATGTCACTGGCGAAGAGGGAGAAGTGAGAGAAGCTCTTTGTG
>NW_005282098.1:0-457 GCF_000412655.1 Myotis brandtii
GAGCCCTGAGCCACGGGGCCTGTCTGCCTGCAGGGTCTGGTGCTGCCTGCTCCTCGCGCTGGGCGCCCTGTGCCCCGGAGGCTCACCGTGCGGCATTTCGACCCACATAGAAATAGGTGAGTGCCGGCAGGGCGGGTCGTGGTGCAAAGGACGCCAAGTGTGTCAGGGAGGTGGAGAGGCGGGCAGCCCGTCCCTGTGTGGAGGACTGTGTCCTGCTGTGCTGGCCGCCCACCGGGAGCCGAGAGGCCAGGGCCGAGGCCTCCAGGCTTGGGGGCTGTCGGTGGGCTTGGAGGAGAGCTAGGAAGCTAGGGGGTCTTGGAGCTTCTGTGGGGGAGAGTGAGGCACTGGGGGGACAGAGGCTCCGGGAGGGAGGGCAGGGGTGCAATGCGGGGTGTGAGGAATGCTTCCCAAGGGCAAGTCCATGGAAGGTACATGTGTGGCCACGGGAGCGGGTCCC
>NW_005282099.1:0-457 GCF_000412655.1 Myotis brandtii
ATTTTGAGGAGTTGGGAGCAAGCATTTTTCCCTTGACATGACCCAGCACAGCCAATATTTTAAACAGAGTTGGAACTGTCCTTCCTTTTAGCCTTCTTTTTTTATTCTCCCACCTTGTCTCCATCCTGCCTCCACCATGGATTTAACTCCATTTTTCTACCATCACCAGCCAACAATCTCCATGTAAAATATTCAGATGTAACTAATGAATTCTGAGATGGTTCGCTCTCTTGGACTGGGACCTTATTTTCCCCCTTCAATTTACCCTCCATATAGCTTGATACGCATCGTTGGCACTAAATAAATAAGCTGTAATTAATACATATTTGGCTCTTGTGCTGTTTATATTCCTCTTCTGAAAACCAGATTAGAACATGCACTTCTAAATCAAGGGAACTTTTCTACCCCTTCCTTCTTTTGTATGATAGTAAACTAATTATTTTAATGAGGGGGGGTG
>NW_005282100.1:0-457 GCF_000412655.1 Myotis brandtii
CCTGATATTCCATACTGGACAGTAGGTTACTGCTGAGTTTAGAAGGTGTCCCATGTTTCTCAGGCTTTTGATTGCACGCACTCCTGATGCAGAGCAAGGGACCTGTGACTTTTTTCCTGTCATATATGTCCATATTGTGGCACCTTCCCAAGGCCATGGCTTAAGCAGATCCAAGGCTGAGTGTGGAGGCATGTCCTGTGCTTGTCAAATGATATTTGTTATTTTATTGATTGAAATGGCCAGACCGAACTCTTTTGGATCAATAAAAGGTTTGTTGAAGGGTGGTTTATGACTCTTAAAATAGCCAATCTCTATGAAAAAGAGTTAAGAATTATTTGTGAAAGTTGGGCTTATTCTAAAATGAGGATCAACAGAAGAAAAGAACCTGGGGTTTTGTTGCATTAACTAGAGGAAGATTTTCTATAAGTGAAGAGAGACACTGAGATTTTTTTTTTTT
>NW_005282101.1:0-457 GCF_000412655.1 Myotis brandtii
CCACTGGAATCCTCATATATTACTAGTAGAAGGATAAGTCAGTACTACCACATTGGAAACCTCCTTGCCAGAATCCAGTAAATGAAATATGTATATACTGTGACCCAGCAATTCCACTCCTGGGTATTTACCCAAGGGAGGTGGCGTATAGCTACCTAAAAGCAAGAATAGGTATAACAGCTTTATTTGTATTAGCCCAAATTGAGGGGAAACTCTAGCCCAATTGATAAGTATTGACATATTTATACAATATAATACACAGCAAATAAACGAACAAGTTCTCACTATTTGCACCAACATGAGTAAATCTCACAGACAAGTTGAGAGCAAAAAGACCCAAAAAGACTGCCCTGCATCTTTCCAATTATATGTAGTTCAAAAATAAGCAAAACAAATATATGATTATAAAGGTCAGAATAGTGATTAGTTTGGGGAAGGTATCAACTGGCAGAGGCAT
>NW_005282102.1:0-457 GCF_000412655.1 Myotis brandtii
CTGAGCAATCGTTATGTTCTTTCAATCAGCCGATATTTGCTTTTCTCTGTTAGTGTCAGTTTTTCTTTCCAGAACTCCTATTGTTTGGGTGTTGTAATTTCTAGACCAGTCCTCTAATTTCCTTAGATTTTCTCTCCTGTTTTCCACCTCTTTATTCTTTTGCTGTCTTTTCAGGCAATTGAAGAAATCTTCAACTTTAATTTCCAACCTGTCTATTGAGTTTTCATTTGTTATCATCTTAATTTTCTTCTTTTCATCTATAGTTTTGTTTTGTTTTACAAAGCATTCTGTTCTGTTTTCATGTGTGTGACATTTTCCTCGCTTTCTGAAAAATAAATGTTATTCTCTTGAAATTTTCTTCTCCCTTCGTGATCTCTGTTTCCTCATGCTGCCTTTTTCTTTGTTTTGAGCCCTATCTTTTCTGTAGAGACCTTCCTTGCATGTCTGCTAATCCTTG
>NW_005282103.1:0-457 GCF_000412655.1 Myotis brandtii
TTTTTTTCTCAAACTTACTCTTGTCCATTCTCCTATTGTGTTTCAGTTCCATTTCTTCCCCTTCATCTCTGTCTCTTCTTTGTCTGCTTTCCTGGGGAGTTATGTAGCCTGACTACATTAGCTCACTGTTCCAGAGCAGGTGGGGTGGGGGTTCTATCTCACCTGTAACGAGGCTAAGAGAGAGCCCATTGTTGTGGGCATGATGAGTTCTGGCCTTTTCTTGGTCCTGAATAGCACCCTAACAGCTCCATTACCTCTGCAAGCAGGGAGATACTGTTTGCTTTCCAAGCTGCAGGTCCTGGTGAAATGCTTACCAATCCAATCAAGTCTGCATTGTCAGCCCTCTCCACACCTCTTCCCACCCCATGCTTGTGAGGTTGCTGATACAGAAGTTACTGTTATTTGTTGGAATAGTACTTCTTTCCATCTGCTTCCATTGTGATGCCCAGCTAATGAC
>NW_005282104.1:0-457 GCF_000412655.1 Myotis brandtii
GAATTGGCTTCTAGCACCCTCAATGGTAACATTTTGTATAACTATGGTACAATAACACTATCAGGAACTTGACATTGGTGCAGCCCACCGACCTTATTCAGATTCACCAGTTTTAAGTACGGTATGTTAGCTCTATGCAATTTGATGGCCTCGGTTGATCTATTTGACCACCCCCATAGTCCAGCTACAGAAATATTCCAGCATAAGCATTCCTTGTGCTACACTTCTATAGCAGCACCACTTCCCACCTCCCGACCTGCCTAAACCCTGGCAACCAGTGACCTGTTCTCCATCTCTACAATTTGTCTCTTCAAGAATGTTATATAAATTGAAATATCGAGTATAGATAATTGAGATTGATCCTTTTCAACTCAGTATGATTCTATTTAATTGCTTTTGCACCTTTTGTCAAAATCAGTTTGGATGTGTCTATTTCAGCGTTCTCTATGTGTCTATC
>NW_005282105.1:0-457 GCF_000412655.1 Myotis brandtii
GAAACAGGTCCTTTCTCCTGCACAAAGTATTTGCAACTATCGCTGGTCCCTGGTACACTGCTCTGCACCCCCACATGAAGCAGTGGGGGGCACACAGGAACCTAAGAACCCACAATGTCATGAATCCACGCCCCACCCCGCCCCGCTACCCTGCCCTCTGTCTCTTATGCCCTTTGCCCATATTGCACCAACTATGTGAGTTCAGTCTGAACTCACCTTCACGCGAGCCACTCCTTCTGATTCATGGCTGAAATGGTAAATGAACTAGGCAGACCCATGGAGACAATACTTCCAAACTGTAAAAAGGAAAATGCCTGGGATGCATGACAGACAGACACTTTCTAATTTCTCTACCCATCTTTGCAGATTTTCAATGTACCGAGAGAAGTTCTCCAAATGAAAGCCTTCTGGTTGTTAATCACACCCATTTGCCTCATCTCTATCACTCTTTAAAGCA
>NW_005282106.1:0-457 GCF_000412655.1 Myotis brandtii
AGATAGATAGATAGATAGATAGATAGATAGATTTAGAAAGAAAAGGCAGTGAGAGGAAAGAGTCATCATTAAATTTAGGAAAATGATTGGATATTTAAACCTAGAAGTGACTTTGAGGGCTCTCTCACTGGATTTACTGAAGGTAACACTATTCTCCAGGACATACCAGCCCAGAGATGAAAACAAAGGCATAGTAATTTCATCTCTCTGGTTACTGCTTGCATTTGATACAGGGAAATCACTGTTTCTGGAAGGTATACAGGTATCTCACCCTTCATAACAGAAGTCCTCTTCAAGGACTCCCAGCCTCCACTGATTGCCAAGGGTCCACCCTCCGTGGAGCCCCAGGAAGTTGCCTCCCACCACTATCCTTGCCCACCCCAAACCCAGGCTGGTTCCTGAGCCCCCAGCCCAGGGAGAGCTGCAAGAAGGACTGGTTACTCAGGGACAGAGGGGT
>NW_005282107.1:0-457 GCF_000412655.1 Myotis brandtii
CCCCCCTCCAGAATCACCACAGGGTAAACATAAACATCAGCCAGGTGGCAAACACACAGCGGTAATTGGTGGTGGTCGCAGAGAAAGGAGCAGGCCATGCTTCTCCAAGAGCCGGCCGAGAGTTTGCGTGCACTGTGTTCATTTTCCACCCAGGAGGGATTGTCGTTCCCAAATGTCATAGAGCGAACCATCTCCTCCTTCCCAAACCCAGAAGCTGGATTCTTTGGGGTATGACTTTAGAATTTAAAGCCATGGGCAGAAAGAAAAAAGATCCCTCCATGGTCTGCCATGAAGGCAGAGGGGAAAATTGTGAGAGTTGGTGGTGTGAAAGGGAATAGAGAGAGCAAGTGTTGTCAGTCCGTTTGACTGGCTCTCACCAGACAATATTATTGGGCTTGAATTCTACACATGATATTATGCTAGGGGCTAACCTTCTAAAGAATGAAGAAGTACTTAA
>NW_005282108.1:0-457 GCF_000412655.1 Myotis brandtii
CCTCGAAGCCCCGGCTTCGTCCAGAAGGTCTTCCGGAAGGATGTCTGGTCTGATTAGCATAAATTGCTTTTATTATTATAGAGAAGAGCTAATAGTGACTGTGTTTTTACTGTTGGGCAGAGATTTTCGGGGGGAAGCATCACAGCGCTCCTCTGAAGCGGACCTACAATTTGAGAGACGAGGTAGAGACTGAGAGTTACTCTCTGGCTCGTAAGGGCTACAGTTGGAAATAGAATCCAAGTCCTGCTCCAGAGTTCAGGATTTAATCCCTTTATTTTCATTTTTGATATCTTCAAAGGGGTTCTGTCATTTGATGGTTGTGGGAGTGGGTGGGTAGGAAGCATACAGGGAGGTGATTAGTTTGAGCACTGTGTTAAGAAAGATCCTGAAGGCCTGTCTGGGTGTAGTGAGAAGGAGAGATGATGTTTAGGTTTGGTGATGTCTGCCCTGGGGAGGG
>NW_005282109.1:0-457 GCF_000412655.1 Myotis brandtii
GGGTGCAGGCTGGGCTGAGGGACACCCCCCCGCCCCAATGCACAAATTTCATGCACTGGGCCTCTAGTGGGTGTTATAAAAACCTCCAACCTTCAGTCATGTATTGGTGAGCCCTAATAGATGCCAAGTGAACCTAACCAACTCCAGAAGTAATTGTGTAATTTGGGGCTCGCCTTAGTAGGCTCTAGGGCTACTTGAGCAATCTCACCTTTTCTGATCTGATTTGTCCTTCCTGTTTTCATCCTAGTTAGACCACTCATTGGCAAGTAAAGAAAGGAGAATTGTTGAAATATGTCACCAAGTTCTATCTTAAAGAAGGAAAATTTCAACATAATAGTTTGAACAATATCAAGGAGTGATTTTTATCATATTTAACCATTATGATATTCCATTTATACACATTATCTTCAAAGAGTTCAGAGTATTATCCTATATAATAAAGAGGTGATATGCAAAT
>NW_005282110.1:0-457 GCF_000412655.1 Myotis brandtii
TGTGCACGAATCTTTGTGCACCGGGCCCCTAGTGAGAGTATAAGAGAGAATGAGGGTCAGGATTTACTTGAAGGCTTTGGTGCAAGCACCTGGTGATAAGTTGGGGATGGCCATTTGTCATGTCAAGTGGGCAGTTAATATATCTGAGTCTAGAATTCTATGCAGTGGTCCAGGGTGAGGACATAGATATGCCCTTCTCTCTTCTGTATTGTCCATTTCTCTCTCTACTGGTTCTTTCTTATCAGCTCATAAACATGCTAATATCTCTTCAATATTAAAAAATACATATATGAATAAACACTCAACGCTGTACTCTTTTTACCCATTTACATATCTGTCTACCAGTTCTTCCCCTTTTAAGTGCTTCCTAAATCGTGTCTTTACTTTCTCATCTCCACTATTGTAAGTGGACGTCTTCTGCTATGCCACCTCTCAAAGTACATTTGCTAAATTTCAC
>NW_005282111.1:0-457 GCF_000412655.1 Myotis brandtii
AAAAAAAATCTTGGGCTTTCTTAAATGTATTTAATTTCTACCCAAGGGGCGGGGCAGGGGGGATCCTTTAGATCTGGAACAGTGATCACAATAGAAGTTTCATTTGTTTGTGATTTATGGAGACTTGGAATAAACGCACTATTGACCAGTATCAGATTTCTAATGGCTCTATCTTGTTTTTCCTAAGCAACTTCTCATAAACTTTTGTAATATCTTGAGCAGCTAGCTGATACTATGTTCAAGCCTGTTTACAAAGCTATTAATAAATGCTATGTGGCAACTCCAGGAAGAGAGTCAAACTGTTTTTTTCTCTCCATTGGCCGAAAACAGTTTCCTGCTTATTTTGAAAAACATGGGATTACCAAAGTCCTTGACACACGCTGGATATTTTGCAAAGAAAGTCAGTGGAAATAAATGGGATTCTAACTTGTAATCTACAGGGCTCATAGTAAAAAAG
>NW_005282112.1:0-457 GCF_000412655.1 Myotis brandtii
TAGTATTGACTTTTTAAAGTTAAGTTTCCCTAAGTATTCTTTCAGCCAAGCAGATTCTGAAATCACTGGAAGGCACATTACCTATATGCTTTGCTATTTTATTTCTTAAATCCCAGCCTAATTTGGATCTGGGCGTACTAGGGTGGAATTGCCCTAGAGGAAAAAGATTTGGTCATTCTCGTGTGCCCGCGGCCATCTAAACAGCTGTGTAAGCAGCAGGTCCTGGAAATACCGGGCTCACGACTTTTGGATAGAATTCAAGAATCAGCGTGACTCCACCGCGGGACCTCACTCTCTGCCTGTAACTGTTTCTTTGTGGTCATCCTGGAAGTCAGAATTCAATATGAATGCCTCTTGAGCAATGCTTTTAATGAACTATAAAGGCCAGTAGTCTGAAGAGAAGGCCGTTTCTAATGCTGTGATTATCCTCATTTCGGTACACCCATGCCAATTAAAG
>NW_005282113.1:0-457 GCF_000412655.1 Myotis brandtii
GCGAGGACACGGAGGCACAGAGCTGAGTGAGCCAGGTAGGCTCACGCAGCTGGTGGGAGCTGGAGCCCAGCTTCTGACCAGGCAGCCCCTGCTGGGTGCTGTCACCTGGCCGATCAGCCTCGGTCTCCAGGCCGGTGTGGAGGAAGATGCACGTGACCTGAATTGAAATGCGCCTTGAGAACTGGAGGAGGGGATGGGATGGCCAAAGTCTCACTCTTGGTCCTGGACGTCAAGGTCCTTAGAAGTGGGGAAGCTCCAATCCCCAGAGGGGCCCGGGTGGGGGCAGGTCCGATGCTGGAGGGATGAGTGGGGCAGAGGCCCAGAGGTGTTCTTGTCCTTGGATGGTGACAAGGACCTGGAATTAGAAAGTTTCATCCTTTAATCCCTCTCCCAGGGACTCAAGCACTCTTTTTTATTTTTAAGTATTTTTAAAAATATATTTTTATTGATTTCAGAG
>NW_005282114.1:0-457 GCF_000412655.1 Myotis brandtii
ACTCCCTCCCCCACAGTTATCTCCCATCCCATCCTCTTTATGCTAAGCTACTGAGCCCCCTTCTTTGCAAAGAAAACAGAAGTACACCCCAACTCCAAGGCAACTGCCATGGTCATTCATCTCCATCACTTTCCTGCTTTTTTCTTAGGAAGGTATCTGTGTTTATTTGCTGGTTTACAAAAGGATTCACAGAAAATTTCCCACAATTATATTTAAAAATGAAAAATTGCTCTATTTATCCTTGACAACAATCAAAGAAGAAATGAGACCTAAAATTGCTGCCAGACTGATTTCCTGTATGTATTCACCTTAGTTGCAGGCTGTGATTGGAAGTTCACTTGTAAATTGCATGTTTGGAACATAGGACATTAGAATGTAATTTCCACATGAAAAATATTACAAATTAGGTTTCCAAGCCAACTGATAAAAGCAAATTTGAGACACATCTACTTAAAAT
>NW_005282115.1:0-457 GCF_000412655.1 Myotis brandtii
GCATAATCTTGCCAACTACCCTGTAATCCAGTCCCTACCTTGCTTTCTCCCACCTCCATGTAATCTTCCTATGTCACCTCCTTAATTTCAAGGGCATAAAAGAAGCTACAAAACTTGCTATTCTCTGGAGCATTTGAGTTCTTGCTCCTCAGCATGTCCTCAGTTTGGCTCAAATAAACTCCTATAAAAATTACCTGTAATCTATACAGATAGAAAGTAGATTGGTGGTTGCCTATTGCTGAGGTTGCCTGTTGGGTGGCTTAGAGAAAGATGGTGAATTGCTGCTAATGGATATGGGTTTTCTTTTGGGGGTGATGAAAATATTCTAAAATGGAGTGTAGCGATGGTTGAATGGTTCCATGAATACACTAAAATCATTGAATTGTATACTCTAAGTGGGTTAAAAAGCTTTTGAAATATTAAAGGATATTGTGAATAAAATGTTACATCAAAAAAA
>NW_005282116.1:0-457 GCF_000412655.1 Myotis brandtii
ATCTCTTTTAAGTCTGCAAAAATATCACTTTCTTAATGTGGCTGACTCTCCTTCATTTAAAATTAGCAACCCTCCTTCTTATATATCCCTGATCTCTCTTATCCTCCATATATTTTTCATAACTCTTATCAGAATCTAGTAAACTCTACAATTTACTTATTATTTTCTTGTATGTCATCTGCTTTCCTCCATAGAATGTAGGCTCTAAAAGGAAAGAGAGTTTTATTTTATACTGATATGTCTCAGATAATAGTACCTGCATTCAAAGAATATTTTTGTCATTGTTGAAAAAAATTATTTAAAGACAAGTAGTAAAATGCTAACGTAGATAGTTTGGCAAAAATTGTCAAAGATCTATGTGAATAACTGAAGTTTGGAAAATAGTTTTCATTGCCATTTCATTAGAATCATAATTATCAGTATCTCCTTTATGTATATACTAGTGGCCTGGTGCACG
>NW_005282117.1:0-457 GCF_000412655.1 Myotis brandtii
AAAGATGGTTAAAACTAGGACAGGTTGTCACTTGTCTGGAATTGTTTTCTCAATTAGCAAGACTTTACTAAGACTGAATGTTGTCTGTCACTGTCTACATCTGCGTTTCTTTTTATTCTGATTGAAAGAAAATCTTTACTTTCTGTGTATAGCTTTATATAGAAATCTGGCACAACAGGGCACTTTTGGATCAAATCTTGAGCCTTAAAAAAACATTTCAAAATGTAATTTAACAATGTTGTTTTTTTTCAGCAAGGCAAGGCTGTTTATAACAGGGCACGTTTAAACCCGGGTTTCTTGTGTGCTATCCTGCAAAGAGGTATCTTGTTTTATCATCAAAGTTTTGTGACATCAGAATGTGATTTTAAGAACAGAAAAATAAGAGGTTTTGATACCAATGATAATATAGAATGTAATGCCTTCAATGAACAATCAGTATTTTGTGAGAAATAAAAAA
>NW_005282118.1:0-457 GCF_000412655.1 Myotis brandtii
CATTTGAAAAGAATGAGCATTTTCATGAACTTTTCTGGGCAACTAAAAGTATCTAGTGATTGAGTATCTTTAAACCCTCATGGTGTTGAATAATTATGCACATTTTATTATGCTTGGGTTACTTTCTTGCCATACTTATTGTAGACAGCAGCGATGGCAGCCAGCATTTTGCAGACTTCCGGCTCCGTGTGGCTAGGACAGAGCCGCAGTGAGGGAGGCTCTGCGTACAGCTGGGGGTGTATGGCCTTAGGTGCCGAGGGGACAGAGGGTCTAGTAAGTGCTGACTTCGTTATATTTACACACATCTTATTACATATTTGTTTATCTACTTCATTTATGCATTTATTTCTATTTATATAAATTTTACCCCGCCCAAGACCACTGACTCTAGAATTCATTTCTCTTTAATACCTGAACCTAAACTTTAGCTCCAAACTCACAGTCAGGCCAAACTCGT
>NW_005282119.1:0-457 GCF_000412655.1 Myotis brandtii
GGAACTCTGATCTCTTGACAGGAGCACAGTTGGCTGCAGCTGACACCTCTGAGAACTCAAGACCAGTTCTGGGAATGGCAGAAGACATTTGAGACCATGTCAAACTGGTGCTGCTCAAGTCATGCTGACAAGAAAAAAGAAAGTCCCTTTTCTCCTTCTCCCTTTTTGTGCCACCTGTTAGAAAAAATCAGATGGTTTCTCAGAAATGTAACCTATCCTAGCCGCAGCATTACAAAAGACACTATAGAAAGGGGGAGTAGGAGCAGAGTCAATGAGCCAATACCCACCACACTCCGTACCTTTGTCATCTCAGCATCTATTCACATCCTTTCTCACATTTTTTAAAATTCTATAGCAACAAATGCATGATTCTGCATTTATTCAAACAAAAATATTCTCACCCTCTCCTGAAAAAAAAGGGAGACACAGGCATGAGTGTCAACATTACCTTCTTGAT
>NW_005282120.1:0-457 GCF_000412655.1 Myotis brandtii
CTTCCATCCTCCACTTTTTTCCTACCAATGACCTAGAGGCCCAGACCCTGGCCCTGGAGTACGATGGTAGGCTTCTCTGAAGATGGGAGGGGATAATTATCCTTTCACCTGACCTTCTTGGTGGGCTGCTTTTAGAGTGTGTGTCAGAGAAGGACAAGGTTTCTTTTTCAATCTATGATGAAAAGTTTTTAATCTTTTTCTTACTAATGTCCTTATGAGAAAGACGTGTGTGCCTCCAAGGCCAGGGACGGGAGCAGGAGGCTCTATGGAGGACTGGCCCTGGCCCAATCATGCATAATAAGAATATATCTTAAGAGAAGTTAAATTCCTAGAAAATCTGTTTAGATTTATAAACCCAGAAAACTACACTAATTATTCCATGCTAGGATCTATCTTGTGAAAAAAAAAATTTTTTTTAATCCAGGACAACATTTCATTCAACTCCATGGTGCTTCTT
>NW_005282121.1:0-457 GCF_000412655.1 Myotis brandtii
GTTGATGAACATCAGGATGGGAGTGCCAGTAGCTCTCAAACTTGAGCATGTGTTCAAATCACTGGGCTTATGAAAACACACTCCCAGATTTTCTGATTTAGTACATCTAGGTAGGATCTAAGAATTTGCCCTTCTAACAAGGTCCTGGGTGTTCCTGCTGCTACTGGTTTGGGAACCACAATTTGAGAATCATTGGAACTTGATTCCATAATTGGTCCGGGTATAGAACAGCCTTGTATTTCATTCCTATCAGGTCCACTTATAACTGGAGAGTCAGACATACGTTGGGTCGGTACCTTTGGCTGGGGTGGGGGGAGTCAGAGAAATTTTAGTTGAAAATTTCCAATATATGTTGCTCTACTAATGAGCCTAGAAGAGTAATAGAGTATTTTAGAAAGTGACTCTATTTAGAGGTTCACAACATACTCATCTTTGAGGCATTTTTTCTTTTTTTTTT
>NW_005282122.1:0-457 GCF_000412655.1 Myotis brandtii
GGGGGGGAGTGTTCCCTCAGAACTGAAACCTCATGCTGGAACCCCTTCTCCCTGCTTTGTGTTAAAACTAGGAAAGGGGAGGGGCCATACAGGCAGAGCAGCATCTCCAGTCGCCCCAAGGGTCCCGCTAACCTGGCTCTCCCACGTTGCCATGGCGATCCTGGGTTCCCACGGGCGTCAGTTCCAAATCCCAGAGGCAGGGTGGGTGGCTGTGCCCCAGGCCTCCGTCCCCACCAGACAGGCCAACCTGAGCCCCAAAGTATTCCTCTGGAAAGAACGGGATATTTTAAAAAGTGGCAAAACCAGAACTCTGCTGGACTTTAAAAATTATTGTAAATTCCGTATTGCGAGAGACCCGTGAACGCGTTCGGGCATGGGGAATTCTCAGGCGTTGCTTCCTCAGCTCTGCCAAAGTAGAGAAGCCTCAAAAAAAGGGCCCTTTTCAAAAGTTCTCCCG
>NW_005282123.1:0-457 GCF_000412655.1 Myotis brandtii
TCAAGTTATTTTATCAACTATTAATGGCTGGAACATTTGAAAAAATTCACAATAAAAAACATATCTTCCTTTTCAGAAAATCTAAAACATAACAGTCTTTTGTTTCCATTCTGGAATGCTGATTTGTTTAGAATAGTTAAGCTTCCAAATTAGATTATCACTTCTTTTGTGACGGCATTCAAGAATTTTCTGATGGTAATAAAGAGTCAAAAAGAAATGGACCAAATGTTGTAAAGGCTTGCAGACATAATAGAAAGGTGGTTCTCCTCCAAACCTGCCGAGATGACCTCAGAAAACAAACAGAGGTAACATAATCCAGGCAGATTCACATAATCCTGGTGAGGACTAAATTCTCTCTAGGACTAGGGAAGGTCATGGCCAGAATGGCACATTCCCCATTTTGTCCCAGGCTCAGAAGTGTGCCAGTATTTCAGTTGGGGAGCCAATGGGAAAAAAA
>NW_005282124.1:0-457 GCF_000412655.1 Myotis brandtii
AAACAATGGGGAGGCAAAAATAACTTTAAAAAGCTGTTTGAATTCTGTGTCATTGTTTTTTAAATTATCCTAATATTTAAACAAAAACAAAAAAAATGGTCTAGACAGATAAATATCATCAGCAAGGGTCAGCAGTTAGTATCTCAGTATCCATGGGCTAGAACAATTTTCTCTTGAGAGCCTTTGTTCCTTCATCAAGTTTCATAAAAGTAGGGGATGTCAGAACTGAGGGGTCCGGGCAGTGATGAGAGTAACCTCGCCTTTCACAAGTGAGGAGGCTGAGGCTGGAGGGGGAAGGTGACTCATCCCAAACTGCACACAGGTTAACCAGCTGGGACAGAAGCCCAGGGTTCCTAGTTTTAGTCCCGTCTCCTCCTGGCAATTCAAGAGCCAATCCAGAGCTCCTGGGTCCAGGCTCAGAGTGGTGGCAACGCAGGAAAGGACGATTCCTCACACA
>NW_005282125.1:0-457 GCF_000412655.1 Myotis brandtii
GTGTTTACCTATGCCGCCATCTTGCTCGGAATCCCTCAACTCAAAGTATTCATTATCTTCCCTTGTCATTTCTTCTTTGACCTACTGATTATTTAGGAATGTATTGTTTAAGTTACACATGTTTATAAGTTATCTAAATTTCTTTCCCTTATTGATTTCTAATTTTATTTTATTGTAGTTAGAAAATATTTTATTGTTAGTTAGATAAGTTTTTATCTGTTTACATTTCTTAGGCTTGATTTATAGCCTAGCATAAGATTTATCTTGGGGAATGTTCAATATGCTTTTGAGAAAAATATACATGCTGCTGCTGTTGGGTGGGCTTTCTTATGGACAGAGGGGTGTGTGTTAGGTCTAGTTGTTTTATACTATTTTTCAAACACCCTATATCCTTGTTTACTTATTACCTAGTGTTCTATCCATTATTGAAAGTAGGGTATTAAAATCTCCAAATTTA
>NW_005282126.1:0-457 GCF_000412655.1 Myotis brandtii
ACACACACACACACACACACACACACATACACGTATGTATGTAATCTATCTTCTTATCCTCTCCAATATTTATCACATTGATAAAAATTTGGTGGTTTACATTTGAGAGGGCTGAGATACATCAGGGGATAAAGAGCACCAGTTAAAAACCTCTCAAGCATGTTCTGTCAAAAGCATTTAAATGCCCTGTCCAAAAGCAAGCTGTAAATGAAGGTAGTTGATGCCTCTTTTTAAAGTGCATAAATTCTAATAGTAGGTTTAATGTGATATCTACAGAGGTGGGGTATTCCGAAAAGAAGAAACTAGTAATTTATTCAGTTACTTCTCCCTTAGTTGCAAAAATGCTATTTCTGCAAATTTTTTCAACTCAGCCCTAAGACGGATTTGTACTAACAGGTTAGACGTTTTCTTTAAATATTTCTTCAAAACTATCTCTATAACCAGGGACTCAAAATTC
>NW_005282127.1:0-457 GCF_000412655.1 Myotis brandtii
TAATTGGACTCTGTGGAACATCTTTTTGGCTTGTCTCTTAGCCTGTGTGATAACAACAGCAATTGGAGTCCTCATAATATGCCTGGTGAATAACAGAGGAAATGACAACTCTTCCATTGTTATCAAGGTATCCCCAAATGATGGGGAGCCTGTAACTGCTATTCATGGAAAAACCTCTGCTGCTCCTCAACCCACAGTGACCACCATGTCGTCAACTGAACCTACAACTGTAGCCACTTCGAAAGACTCTACAACCATTTCAACGTCTACTGAATCTACAGCCACAATAGCCGCAACCACCACTTCAACTGCACCTACAACCTCCACACGTTCAACTGAACTTACTGCCACAACAGCCATCACTCCTACTTCAACTAAAACCAGAGAAGCTACCAGTTAAATGGAATCTACAACAGTTGCAATTGTAACATAAAACTTTTTAAATATATATATTTTT
>NW_005282128.1:0-457 GCF_000412655.1 Myotis brandtii
AGGAATTATGTTTATCCTTTAGGCATTGTCATTTTCTCTAAAGCAGGAGGGCAGATAACCAAAGTCTCTAAAACACAAACAGTAATTGGCCTGCTTGGTGGAGATTAAACGTTCACAGGATCCACTGACGGGACTGAGTCCTGGGGTGACAATCCACTGTGCTCCCCCTTCCACTGGAGAGGGAAATGACAGCCCCTTCCATCACTTCTGCTGAACTATTCATGAGGAGTTACCAACGTCAAGTTCTCCAAACAGGGCCAGAGAGGCACAAAGGCCAGGACACTCCAATCTCAAAATCACATGCTTCACTCATCCAGTTTTAGAGTCAGATCTAGGCCTAACCATCTCTTGGGAACAACTGCAAAATGAACTAAGAATATGAATTGTATTTCACATAGCCTCGGAAGAAGATGTAGCCATAACTCTCAAGAAAGTTACCCTCACGTAAGAATCCACA
>NW_005282129.1:0-457 GCF_000412655.1 Myotis brandtii
ATTTGCATATTACTCTTTTATTAGATAGGATCATACAAATCTGATGTTCCTTCTGGATAGTCTATTTTCTTCACATGCCTTGGTCTCATTAATATTTCTAGAGTTCCATTTTGATCCTTAAATATCATTGTTTTCTATTACCTACTAAAGAAAGGCAATACTTCATTTCCTCCCTTAATTTTACATTTCAATATTGCTTCCCAAATATAAGAACAAACCCAGTTGTTTATCCATTAAATATTCATTGAATACCTACTAAATGCTAACTATATTTGCTAGGTGTCAGTACTACAAACTTGCATAAGATCTAGTCCTAAAAACCTTCAGACTTAATTACGAATAAGAACATGCGAACAAATAATTGCAAAATTACAGTGTAAACACTGTAAGTATTGTTTATTTAAGTCAGAACTTCTCAGATAATTGTGGATTATAGGCATCTTGAAGATGACTAGGC
>NW_005282130.1:0-457 GCF_000412655.1 Myotis brandtii
CACCCCTATAAGCGAATTGAACCTCAATTACTCTGTAAAGGTCCTATCTTCAAATACAGTCACAATTCAACGTATGCATTTTGGGGAGACGTAATTCAGTCATAGCGGGTGGATTTACTATAGTTCTCCTTAGGCTAAACTTTTCCAAGCCTGAAAAAGAGTTTGATCCTCTTTCTCCCAAATTTTTGTTAACAGTGAGGTGAGGTGTTTTTTGTTTGATTCTCTTTTATTTTATTTTTTTCAATGTGAAGGTAACCATATAATAACACTGAGATGTAAGAATTGTTAGGAGTCAAGTGAGCTAATTAAAGTTGTTGGAGGAGATGGGTTATTTTTCACATATTAAGTGAACTTGGGTAATCTAATCAGGCTAAATGCCACCCAAACAGCAATCTTTTAGTTATGTAATAGCAGCAATAGTGGTTCTGAAAGATGGTGAGATACACTTGAATATCAC
>NW_005282131.1:0-457 GCF_000412655.1 Myotis brandtii
CTGCTCTGTCTAGTTTAGATGACAAGCCACTTCTGGGCTGATCACAATATCCAGAAGGCCATAGCTGGATGCAGGATCTCTCACCCTGGACACTATTAAAATTTTGAATAATTATTCATTGTGGGAGGGCCACATGTCAAGATGTTTAGCAGCCCTTTGTGTCCTCCACCAACTGGAACCCCATAGCACCCTCATCTCTGACCACCAAAAATGACTTCCAACCCTGGTCAATGTCCCCTCAAACACAAAATTGTTCCTCTGTTGATAAGCACTAACTAAAAAGATGCACACGCACATACAAACACACTCGCTTCTATATGTGTTTTAAACAAGGAACACTCAAAAGTAATTCAAATGACTTCGGTATATAAAATTAAACTACCCACAACCAGTCAACATTTTGCTCAACATCAATAATCTGTGGTATACTATACAGGAATGGCCCCTCTACATTATC
>NW_005282132.1:0-457 GCF_000412655.1 Myotis brandtii
ACGAACCTCAAAACTCAGTCTTAATTCAACCCTCCAAAGACAATCACTTGAACTATTTTGGAATGTTGTCTTCGGATTTCCACTGCACCCATAAACAGCCATTCACTGCTTTCTTATTCAGAGGCTTTCTCATTACATTATATCATGAACATTTGCCTCAATCATTAGTTTTCAAAAACAAAATTTTAATGGCTTTATAGTATTGTTGGACATTTAGTCAAGTTCCCATTTTTTCTCTTACAAGTGACAACTTGGAAATCATTGCACTGGGACCCCTGTGGGCATATGATAATTTCCTTGGGGAAAGTCCCATGAAAGGGAATTGCTGAGTAAGGAGCACTCACTCTTTAAAACGATGTCAACCATATTGCCAGTTGCCTTCCAGAAACACAGTGTTGAGTTTATATTCCAAGCCTGGATTTGCACCTCTTTGTTTCTCCTGCATCTTTGGGAAATT
>NW_005282133.1:0-457 GCF_000412655.1 Myotis brandtii
CACACTCCACTTTCTATTATTTGCTATCATTTTATCTAACAGTAATACTGATGCCTTTTTCCCTACCTGCCTATATGTATTTTATTTTTTCTCTAGTTGTGAGTTATCCCTATAACCGTGTAAACCACTTGAGGGCAGGGATTTGTCTGACTGTTCTAATTCCGATCCTTAAGAGAATATATTTTAGGGTGTTTCGTTTTGTGTTAAAAATTAATTAGACACTGCACAACCTGTTCTCAATACCATGGTATATAATTATCTTTCAACTTCACTTTCTTGGTATTATAGACTGTACTCTATGTAACTGTGTTGTTATTAAGGGGAAGTAAACATGAGACTCAACCCTGTGCGTTCATGGAATACGATAAATACTTAGAAAGTGGTCTTTTGCCCCTTCCTTCACATGTCATAGAAAATGATAAATATTTGCTTCAACTTCAGTAGATTCCCCAGATGA
>NW_005282134.1:0-458 GCF_000412655.1 Myotis brandtii
TACACTAATTCTCTTTAGTTAAGCCAGCACTTCTGTGAAGCTAATAAGCCTGTCCATGGTGATGGCAAAGAATCCAAATGAACAGAGCCAGAAATGGAAATGTTATCTGCCTCCCCATTCTCTTCTGTAACAGTGCCATGCGCAATGTCCTATTAGGGACACTGTGTCCCAGGCAGTGACTGACAACAAAGGCAGTGGGGAGCCCCAGGCAGAGTTGAGAGCCTGGGGAACCGCTGTCATAGTGATGTACGACCTACAAGGGCAGGGATCTTGGTCAGTGTTGTTTATCAATATATTCCAAGCAATTAGAACAGTTCCAAGAACTGAGTAGGTACTTCACACATATTTATAGAATGAATGAATGATTCAGGGGTGAAGTAATAACGTGCAATTCAATGTTTTAAAAATCCAATTTTAAAAAAAAGAAATAATTTTGATCTGAATTGATTTCTTTTCTG
>NW_005282135.1:0-458 GCF_000412655.1 Myotis brandtii
AGAGAAAGATTAAGTATTTACAGTGAATTATATACTTTATATTACAGAAGAGGAAGAGATATAAAGGAAAATAATTTCAAGCAGAGAAAATAGTGTAAAGCAGAGAATATATTTGGTGAATTGAAGGAGCCCAGGGTGACTGGAGCATAATGAACATTAGACGGCAGTTTAATAATTATTATTATTCCCTGTGGTAGACACACTTATTGGCCACAATTCTTTATCTCCTTCCCTCAACTCGTAGTTTGCAAAGCCAACTTTGTCATGGTCAAACAGAGGCAGAGTGCATTTCCCAGCCCCACTGATGGCTTGGCAGGTGACTTGTTTTGGTCAATGGATGGTGGGCAGACATGATAGCGTGTCATTTCCCAGAGGAGGCCTTTGATGGGCATGGCTGGTCCTGTTTGCCTTCCTGCAGCTCTGCTATCATCAAGAAAAGGCCTCATCCATGTACATCT
>NW_005282136.1:0-458 GCF_000412655.1 Myotis brandtii
ATCCATCCATCCATTGATTATGTTATCCCTGATCTCATTGCACACTATTAATAATAGAAATGCAAAAGTCAACAGATAATTTTTTTTCAAAAAGCATCCAGTCTTACTTGGAAACAGGGACACAATAAACATGACAGTAAATTATTGATCTACTAGAGGCAGATACCTACTATAGATGTTGCAATATAATGGCTCATTATTTTATTTGTTCTTAATAAATATGGCCATGATATCTTGAGACTAGGGCGTTACTTTTGCGTAATTATCTAGAGCACCTATTCAAGCCATAAAGTTTCTTTGGGAGGATCTGGCGTCTATTTTAAGGGAGTCTGTTCTTCTGAAATCATTGCTGAATACTGAAAGCATGACACTTTGTTGTGTGTGCCCAAAGAATGTGTGTGTGTTGAAAGATTTGCTGCATCAGTGAACGCCTGACTCGCTCCTGTCATCAACAGCAG